>NW_027526445.1:42816084-42868356 GCF_048455015.1 Haemaphysalis longicornis
AGGCTGGGACGCTATATTTTTGCTACGTTTAGCGGAGAACGTTCAAAAAACGCTGTCCCTGTGAACTCATGGCGTACGCCTTCTTCTTGTCGAGTAAGAGGACGGTGCGCCGTATGATTTCATTATGGCTATCTGCAACGCCAAAGGAGGCATAGGGGTGTTGTTACGCTCTTTTTAACTACTGTTATTGACCGTAAGATTTTCTTTAAACATATGAAAGAAAGAAAAACACGCGCCCAGAGTGGGGACCGAACCCAAGGCGTGGGTTCGGTCCCCACTTTGGGCTCGTGTTTTTTTTCTTTTTTTGTATATTTAAAAAAATGTTATTGTCACTAACCGTAATAAAAAGAGCCTAACAACACCCCTATGCCTCCTTTGGCGTTGCAGACTGCCGACCTATCTTTCTGTATTTCCTAAACGAGCCCGTCGATTCCTAACTATATATTATATATATATACGCCCGTGTGTACGATCTATATATATATATATATATATATATATATATATATATATATATATATATATTGCGAGAAGCAGTACAGGCTATGTGGACAATCGCCCTCTTCTGTGTGTGCAGACTATCATCATCGCATCATCTTCATCTCGGCGGCGACAGTGTCGTCGACATCGCCTTTCTTGCTGGTTCTTCCTAGCGCTCTGACCGCAGGAATAAAGTCTCCTCCCTGTCGACTCCCAGAGATTGTCAAGTGGTGAATGGTGCTTTTATCCCGCAGTCTACCTCTCGCTTCCGCACCACTAGAGCTACGATCAGGTCGTCAATTACTACTGCCCACCAGCACCATGCACCACGAGAGGAGCCACTCGGGCAGCAACCCTGCAGCCCCGATCCAGCCTACCTTTACTATCACCAGCCCCAAGCACGATCCTCCATCTTTCGCTGGCCCCCGCGGTGACGACGTCGAAGAGTGGCTCGACTCCTACAACCGCATGAGTACTTTCAATCGATGGGATGACTCTTAAAATCTACTAGAGCGTCTATATATATATATATATATATAAATATATATATATATATATATATATATATATATATATATGTATATATATATATATATATATATATATATATATATATATATATATATATATATATATATATATATATATATATATATATATACACGAGAGGGTAGACACACGTATGAAAACGATGATCGAACTACCGTTTCGACCGGGGTCCGGTCTTCGTCAGAGTAAAACAGCTGTTTTATACAGTTCATAAACAAGCACAGGCACAACAATTTTGAAGTATATTTTCTCCAAAAAGTAACCTAAAATGTATGGTTTGAACGTGTTATGGATGCATGCTACACCCATGGACTACAGCCAACCGCAAATAGCTTTGATGATCAGTAATATTAAATTACAGATGGTACGACAGGACGATGCGTTCAAAAAAATCTGGCAGTTTGATTTTCAGGGCTAGCCACGAGGTCGAGTGAAATCAGGTTTAGGTTGCAAATTCTGCTCCCTAGTAAGCTAACCGACATTTTTTTTACTCTGACGAAGACCGGACCCCGGTCGAAACGTTAGTTCGATCATCGTTTTCATACGTGTGTCTACCCTCTCGTGTATTTTTGAAACCGAATCCCGGAACTTATTCATCGCTATATATATATATATATATATATATATATATATATATATATATATATATATATATATATATATATATATATATATATATATATATATATATAGCATAAGAATATTGGAAAATATTTTTTGGAACTTAGACAAAGAACAGAATTTGAACACCGAAGAAGATGTTTCAAAGGCTCCCAAACACCTTGTGTTGCAAAACGCTTGAAAGAACAGCTGTTTTATACAGTTCATAAACAAGCACAGGCACAACAATTTTGAAGTATATTTTCTACAAAAAGTAACCTAAAATGTATGGTTTGAACGTGTTATGGATGCATGCTACACCCATGGACTACAGCGAACCGCAAATAGCTTTGATGATCAGTAATATTAAATTACAGATGGTACGACAGGACGATGCGTTCAAAAAATCTGGCAGTTTGATTTTCAGGGCTAGCCACGAGGTCGAGTGAAATCAGGTTTAGGTTGCAAATTCTGCTCTCTAGTAAGCTAACCGACATTTTTATACATCTAGAACCACAGATGAAGAATTTGATGCGTGAATATTGTAATGCCAATTAGCCGAGAAGCAAATCCGGCGGCCTGTTCGAAGGGTTCACGAAATTCTTGGGCTCGCATGCCGCCCAAAAGTATGTTTTCTGCTACCGTGGTAATTACTGGTGGCTGTGGTATATTCACCAGAATGGAAGCGCGGGGGGATATATAGCATTAAACTGAAGCAAAAAATACCGATTTTTTGTCATCACCAAGATCTTGCATTTCGAAAAGCGTGCGTTCTCAAGTGAAAACCGTGCGTGTATTCTGGTCTAATTATAAATCCTTTTCTTGGTAGGCATAGGCAGAGATCTTTTCTGCGGAAAACGAACAGCTTAAACAGACTAATTTCCCCCCATTCATGTGAATTTGACCTTCACAATACTGATTATCACAGAAGTGACGGAGCTGTGCGTGCGGGTACTCCGGTGCGGTGTAGACGACAATTTTGCGCTACAGCCATCTTCGTTCCCTGAAAGAAAGCACTTCAAATGAGCACGGAAGGCAGACTGTGGCAATGTCATTTCTTATACGCAGTTTCAACTTTACAGTGTGGCATCAAAATTCTAATTTTTCTAGTAGCATTGGACCTATTGCAAGGAATGCTTGAGTTCTGCGAATGGCAGACTGTTATGAATTGTATATAACTAATCCACTGAAAGATTTTTGTGCCCGTTGTCAAGTGGCAAAAATGGTGATCCAAGTTCTCCAATTTTGCACGTTTGGAAAATGTGTCTTGTTAGAATAGCAAAAATTACACAAATATATATATATATGAATCGGAACTGGTCCATACAGTGCAGTCTTATGGTTGATTGTGAGCTGGAATTTTTTACTGCCTCAGTTGTAATAAACTTATTCCCATTAGAAAAGAAATAGACAACACTAAATCTCAACAATTAAAATCTGGTGGTTTGCTTCGGCAGCTGCGCAATTAAATGGAGGCTGCTGTAGATATTCTTTTACCGCACACTGCGGCAGAATCCTAAACTTAACCACTGAATAATACTTTGTAAAATTATTATGATTTATTTTCATTCCGACCACGTGCAGGGATGCGTTCACCACTACGGGCACAGTTGACATTAGCTTTTTAGAATATCAGATTGTGGGGCTAATAAATGTTCGCCTGTTATTGAAAAGCTGAAGTACCTGTTCGTAATCCACCGGGGACCATTAGGGGCTCTGAGGAACGCTAAATGTTTGGTAGGTCTGACTAATGGTTCCATAAGGAATTTGTAACAATTAACGATCGTAAGTGAATGCGGCAATCTCAACAAACTTCTGGGCTCTAAAGTGAATTGTTTTCTTTGATCTTTTCGCCCAGTCTTATTGAACATTTTTAAAGTTATTAAAAGCCAATTGATATTGTGGAAATATTCTGTAGTGCCTGCAAAACGACAAGTTTTCAAAATTCCAGAATTCAGAGCCCCTTACCTCGCAGAGAACCACGTGACCTCTGGCTATCGTAAAATTCTGATCTTGGGGAATTCAACCGAAGCTCATGATTGCCAGCAGAAATGTCGGAATGGCTCGCGGTGTAATAACCAACTCTGCCCCTTGAAACACTTAAATTCTCTTGGTGGGTAATGGGGAAAATATTTCTTTTAAAAATGAAATGACAACGAATGTACTACTTTAAAATTAAGCAACATTCACAAAAATGCATGAGATGGGTAATCTGTTAGGCGTGGTAATAAGAACTTAGCGGAGAAATCCCAACGCCACAGCTTCATTACCCAGTTGACTCTTGACAATCGTTGGGTGTCCTCGGTGGGCGTCGGTCCAGGAGGAAGGCGACGTCCACGGCGACCACAACTTAAAACGCCTGTAATGGTACAAAGCAGGTCACATACCAAATCACGAAATGAAAATGGCCCTTGGGAAGCACAACGACTAACGTGTTCGTAATCTCTGTAAAGCAATAATTGAAAGCGCCCCAGAAACAACATTTTATATTTTGCTTACGTGAGTAAACTGTTTGTCCTCTTTCGTAGAACGCTACCTTACAACAACGTATTGGTTTAACCATTGATTTCACTCTGTAGGGGTGCTTAAGAGATACACATTGAAATTAGTTGCTCCTAACAGAGGGAGCTAGTTTCCTTTTTTCGACATTGTAACACGAAACATTTGGTGCCGTCAAAGGTGACTTCTTTACCTTACCTTTGGTCGCATTTTAAGCATTCGTAGGTTTCAATTATCTTCACATGCGATATAATTGGAATTCAGGAACCAAACTTTTTGTATAAAAACAAATGATGTTCGTGGATTGCTTTAAACAAATAGCCGTTCTTAATAAAGTGTTGGTGAAGAAAGGATTATAAAGACGAGTTTTGGTAGTCCATCATAAAAATATACAGGCAACGACCCAATCATTAAGGCACTGTTGCACATTTGACCCCTTTATCGCTAAGGAGCTCTCGAAAAACTTCTTACTGATGTCAGTGCTTTACACCCTGAAAAAATATACTCTCGGTGTTTATGGGGGAGCAGTACAAGTACATTCACAGTTCCGGTTGCGATTTCTCCTATAATCCCTTCCCTATTTTAGGTTTTCATGCCGGGGGGAATCTATCTTCTAGCAAATAGGATGCTGAAATAATTTGTATTGCCCTCCTTCCGTCGAATAAAAACAACAGAGTTCCTTTCAAAAGAAAGCTTTCTGACATCAAAACCGCGTCAAACTGCGTCTAAATCTTCGCTTAAAGTGCGTACAATCGATTGACATACCTTCAAACGCCGATGTCGAAAAAAATTCCTCCCCGTGCGATGATTTCTGCGAAAATAACTAAAGGCGTCTACGAACGATCGCAATCTGTACCTAACGCGATTTGTGCGATAGAAGTATCCTATTGTACTCTTTCTTCTCGATCGTTGCGTCTACTGTCTAGACTAGAACCGTTCCATTTTATTTTTTCTAGGCAATTCTCAAGTACCAGTTTAGAAGCAATGGAAGCCCTGTTTCTGCCACGCGCCCGGTGCCCAGAGCTATTATGAAAGGTTTTCGGTCGAACAACCTGTGTATGAGGAAATGCATTGGTTTTTTGACAGGATGCGGATGGTCCCATTGGAATGCTTTTGGTTTAAAACTCTGCATTTTCTTTCTTCGTAGACGAGCGCTGATTGATCCACAATGACAATGGCCGTTCTTGAGGGTGATTCTCGAAATGTGGTGGCTTATATTCCGGCTTTGTAAGGCAAACGCCTGTCGCTCTCTTTTCTCCAAAAAAAGCCTCATTGTTGGTGTTTATGTTGTCATCCCATCAAAAAAACTGCCGCCGCAGTAAATAGTGCAAAAGAAACACCTCTATGATGCGATGGGATTTCAGCTCCAGTCAGTCTGTACAGTAGCCGCCGGGTGCTCTACCAACTTTTTTATATCCACACGGAGCCATAGTAGAACAAAAGTTGTCGTCACTGTTATTCTTCTTTTCTTCGCGGCACCCACAGGCGCGAGGGAAGCAACACGAATGCAATGTTGTTATTTTTACCCAAGTTGATAATATTATTTTTAAGCTTTCTCGCTCAAAGCAAGCAAGGAAACGTAATGGAAGTGAAGACGTTTTATTTTGACAACATTAAAGCTCCAAACCCACTTGCGCACCTCTAGCGGCCCACGTGAACTTCAAAAGTCTAATTTCGTCAGTTTGACATTCCCAGTTTTTTTGTATTCAAGTCCATTCAAAGCATATGTTTCTTGAGAAGCCTCGCCTCATCTGCTCTTGTCACACACCCCAGTCGCAATACACCCCAATTCCTTTCATGTGTATGTTCCTGGTCAAGCGAATCGCGGGGGCAACTAGGTGTCGATTGAAATGGACGTGAAATGGAGATTTTGGAAACGAACGTAACTCAGGATTACGCATAAAGGAAAGCAAATAAAAGATTGCGTACTCTAACTGGTTTACAGCGCCATGCTCCGTGTGTGAAATCCCTTCGTTGCAGCATAAAATCACAAGGTTTGGTGAAGGCACGCGGAATTATCGCTAGAGATTATGCACCCGGCCTCAATAAAAACCCGTTCTCTTTAATTGGCGCCTAGAAAATTTTTCAATGGTTCGTGGGACTTTTAAAACTTCTATCGGTAGGGACGTAGAACGGGCAAAAATGTGAAGCTGCTTTCAAGCAGTTTAATACAGTTCTCCATAACAAAAATGCGAGACCTACTGAACCTCCTTCAGCGACTTCCAACAGCCCACCCGTGACCGACCCAAACCTGTCGCTTTGTGGGGGCGAACTGCTTCAGCTGAAGTATTGTTTGCTGCTTTCATCGCAGTGAGCCGGATATTGGCGAAGAGACAGTGTTTGAGCCAGAGGGATGTTTGAGCGGGGCACATTAGGCATCTCTCATAGGATGGTTTGCGGACACTTCGGCTTGGTTTCGCAGTACAGTACTCGCAAGTGTGCTGCAAATATTCTTCGCTTCAAGAAAATAAATGACGACTTAGTGACAGTCATAGCAGCCGAAAATGAAGACTTTGTTCGCAGGAAACTTGAACTTGGTGATCTATGTTGTGCTGTTTATTTCTCGGGCTTTTTCGTGTGCCTATTTAAGTGATACGTACCTGCACACTGGGTCAAGAAGTGGGAAACTAATGTCAACCCCGTGGTAGTTTTTCGTATTCTCAGTGTTCTTTTTTACAGCCAGCTTGTCTACGGCTAGAATCGAGTAGGCCATATTCGGCGAACGATAGAGTGTTGACCATCAGTAACAAGATAAACATATTCGCAGGGCGACGGTATTTTGAGTAGCGACGGCATCTCTTGCTCCTCAAAAATTCTTTTCGAGCAGTGCTTTCGTGCGCACGGACAAAGCCGACTGTAAAATTACCCTGTTAAACGTAGCATTTGTGTGCTGGCTATCCGGCATTCAGTGTTTCACGGTGAGCTTGGCCATCTATGGAAAGAATATGGTTACACCGCCAATTTACGTAGGAACATTTGACAGCTACTTCAATGCAGTTGTACGGCTACAATGGAAAACTGGACAGCTTTGGCGGATATCTTGCAACTGAGGAAAATTTGTCCTGGCGCAAGATTTGAACCCCGGACCGCCGTTTAACCGGAGCCATCGCTCTTCGAACTCATCTGTCCACGAGTCCCGCAGTTTGTAGCGCGAAAGCGAATCGGTTCGCGAATCAAAGGGATAAACCGGTGTTAATCAACCAGATTTAGGCGAAGTGCCCAAGGTTGTTTCCTTGGGGACTCGAACGACTCGAGCGACTCGGAGTGATGGACGGGTGTTAATCAACCAGATTAAGGGAAAATTCCAAAGGAGATTGTCTTGAGGATTTTCCATCTAAACATCGTCGATTAACACGTGTCAACCACTTCGAGTCGTTGCTCAATTCGCTCTCGCGCTACAAACTGCTAGCCTCCTGGAGATCAGTTGGTAGAGCTGCTGATACATTAAGGCAGTGGTCGCAGGTTTGAATCCTCCACCGGCACTAAGTTTTATTCAACTGCGCAGTTTCTGAGAAACCTGTAAAGCTTTGTTTTCTAGCCGTACGACTGCATTGAGGTAGATATCAAATGTGTCTTCTACTAAAACTTACTCCACTTCGAGGGTTTCTCCTAAATCTTGTTGATTAGATCCACTTTCCACTACTCTCCATCGCCACACCCTCTTTTCTCAGTCGTGGATACTTCTCCCCACAAGGGGCCTCTCTCTCTCACAAGTAACATTTGCGAATGCCGCGCGCTCATCGGAGGACCCTCTACCGAGAACATCAGTCCGCGACGTTACGGCGAAAATGTGGTAAAATTAACACCATCGTGTCATTCTGCCATTTGTGAGTCCTTATTCCGTAACGTAGAGTTTTCACAACTGCCTTCTAATGTAACTTGGCAGATTCCCAATATAGAAGAACCCCTACATAGGCGTTCCCAACAGTGTCCAACTTGGCTGAATTCTGTCTCAAGGTGTGAAACATGTTGACATTTTGATAGAAAAAAAATAAAAAAATCTCCACGTCTTCGGTACTTATGCGTGACGTAACTGAATCCGCAGCAGTCTATCAAGACGTATTTTATCACCCACGTAGCGCAGTGGAAATGTGAATCGCTTTGAGAAACCGAACCTTTTGTTAGGCTTTTTTTTCACCTAGCCATTAGGTAGTGTAAACAGCGGTCGTTTAAAGCATACAGCACACTTTAAGGCGAGCAAGTGACCGAGCTGCGCAACAATGGCTCGAGCTAAAAAGCTAAGGAAGCGGGATTCCTTGCAATCACAAGCTGCCGAATCTTGGCGCCTTACGCAACGACGACATCTCCGACTCGATGCGGACCTCGGCGTCCATAAAATCTCAGGAATCACTCCTAACACGCATCTTACCAGAAATGGCCTATAACTAAGATCAGCCAAATGCACTAGTGAAAAATTACCCGCCAATCAGGCGCACCACCGCATGAAAAACGATAACACATGGTAAATAAGGGTGTACTAGTGCACGGACGATATTCCTGTACTCGTCACACCAATCGCTCATGACTAGAGGGCGGAAATTTTCTCGAGTGAAATTCAAAGCGCGAACTACCGTTCGCATGACCACTTGTATCTTATTATTGCCCCTGACGGTCTCGGAGACTCTGCGTCTTCTACTTGTTACCTTGGATATACCTCTCCGAATAGCAACAAAAACGCTAAAATTGCGGCCTTTATTCGCGAATTCGGTTTCACAGAAGGGAAATATATGCTTTCCCTAGGTATTCCAATATCCTGAACCAATAAGGTGGAGGAGGTTCTTAAAGGAAATGTTATTATACGCTAATACACTGTGTTTGTTTATGGACCACCCCAGATACAATATGCATATGGGCTAACATGTTCAAGATTGGTATTTGCAATTATTTTGGGTGAGTTTTCTCATGCAGGATAATACATTGTTCGGAATATTCACGAAGAGTTTGCATTATGAAGGCTGTTTTTAATTCCGATTTGGGAGGGACTGAATATAAGGTCTTCTATTTTGCAATACGGTGTTCGCATACACCGTACCATACTTAGGAACAACCTGAAGGGTGTTGTGCGCATCCTATAGAAGGTGAATAAAAACTCTGCTGTGGACAAGGGGTTGAAATCTGATAATGAAGTAGCTGCCAACCCGTATCGTCTGTGAGCCTCCTAGCCCACAAAAAAATATACAACGCTGCGGGTGGATTGGATCTGAAGGAAGAGTTGGACATGGAACAAGTGGCACACGAAACGTCACAGAAAACTCCAAGACATTGTTAGTGCCCCAAGGAATGCTACAAGAAAACCAGTGCGTCTACTTACAAACATAATGAGGGGACGAAGAAAGTGTGTGATTCTCTGATCTTTGCGCGTCAGTGGCTCAAAAGCCAGAGATCTCCTGACTTCCCCCTACAGTAATGATACAGTAATGAGTTTTCCCAACTAAAGCGATGAGGTTGACGGTAACAAATGACCTAAGTGGCCTCACGGACTTCCAAATACACCCTGCTCCCAAACCTCCATTTGGACCGTTGTTCTCCAAACTTTGTCGAAACTTTCAGCTAATGACAGGGTTTATTTAGGTTAGATTGATTGGCACCATTCATGACACAGCTTTATTAGGTTAGATTCGTTAGCACCATACCTCATTATTTCGATGTCCCCCGAGTCGGCATTGTCGTACAGGAATGATTTCGCTCATTCGTATTCCGCACGCGCTCAAATCTCCTTCCTCTCCATAAAACGTTTTCACCGCAATTTCTCCAATTTCTCCGCCGCGCGAAGCCGTCCATCGAATCGTTCTTGCTCTGAAGTGAGAACGAACGGCTGTATTGTGATTACATCCCGGGAACTTGCTAACTTAGATCAGGGTAAACTTAATTCCAAAAGTTTGTCCCATTTCTACGGAAAATAAAGGTGTGATAATGAACGGTAACCTGCAAAAATATATCTTTTGCAAGCAAGATGGTTTTGGGAATGCTGTATTTATGGGTATAGTACTTCTTCATGGAACGTCGAACACAAATATCTTAGAAGTAACACTTATGTTTCGCGCTTATTTTACAAACAAAGCTGGGTGAAGTTAATGACTGGTACTTAACACGCATACACTCGTTTTTGCAACGAAGCCAAGTTAGACGTCCCAGTTTAAAAGTTCACGACACCCAGAAAGCCAGAGTGGGTCAATAACTTTATGTCACGTAAGACCTGTCCGGTTTTTCGCACATCTAAAATTGTAAAAATAAAAAGAAATACTTGTATCAAGCAGAGTGGGTGTCATGTTCGCAATCTAAGCTTCTGGAAAAGTGCATGCTTTCTGTTTTGCCTTCCGGTGGGCCGGATGCGCGTTGCGATGGATGATGGCCGTGCACACATCTAAGAATAATTTATGCCGTGTGATACTGGTCGGCAGTGAAATCAGCTTTTGTGACATCAGCAGGCGTGACGTTTAGCGGAACTCTTTCGATTGCTTTTAAGTTATACATTCTGTATATCTCGCATTGCGGAATGGGCAGCCTCATTCCATCCAATTTCTATCCCGAGGGATTAGAACTTGCCGCTGTTCCTTTCCTTTCAATTCCTCGAATTGAGATAATTTAGCCCACTCCCACTCCTGGAACTTACGGGAAGTTCCATTCCATTCTTTTATTTGCACAACGTAAAAACTGGCTCAATTGCTCTCTCGAGTTCTCAAGGAACGCAACATAAATCTCACGTTATCATACGCATTGAAAACTCTTAACGTATGCAAAATGTGTCAGTTGTGCCCGATTTGGCAGGTAGTAAGAGTTTGGTTACATACCTGGTGCAGAACAACTACCCTTCTAATGCAAACATGTACCATTCCTTCCTAACGAAAATGGACGCACGTTCGAAAGCGAAAAGGGCCTCCAACTACCACTGAAAGTGCGTCCAACCGATTGTCGCTATTTCAAACGCCCAAATCGCAAGTAAACAACGAACCCCCGCGACGTTGTTTCGCGCACTAAGTAAACGCATTTATGATTTACAAGCCTACGTGCTTACGAGATGAAGTCATACTTTTTGTGCTCCGTCTGCATAATTGACGCGAGTGTTGTTTTAATTAGAACAGTTCCTTTTTTGTGACTTTCAAGCATACGTTTTGAAGCAACGGAAGATCAGCTTTAGAGAAAGAGAGACAGAAAGGATTTATTGGCGGCCTCTGGTTTCACTCTTGCGCCGGGTGTCCAGAGATGTTATGAAGTTTTTTCTGTCAAGCAACCGGTCGATGGGTAGATATATTAGTTTTTAGACAGGCGATCTTTCCCACAAAGAAGGCTTTCGCTTTACAAATGGGCAGTTTCAAACTGCCCCTTGTTGGGTAATAACTAGCGGGCTCCTGATACTGATTATGGTAATTGCAGGTCTGCATGTTTTACAGTTTGTTCTTTGGCGACGCGAGATGAAGCAGCTATTGAGTTGATATCTGCTGTTTACGTTAAGCTGCTCATTCTGTAGCCTTCGATCTTGCTATCTCCTTTGTGTACCGTCATATGAACATGATGTGGATAACTCACACACATGCCTCTCCTAAATGTATTATATGTACACGCGTTTAAATTTTTGCTTGATTTCAAGTGGATTTACAGCACTGACCTCTAATGCTATTGCAGCAACGCAAGAAACGGGAGCGCAGTGTCACGGAACACCGTTAAAAGATTCTTATTCACCCTAGGAAAGTTGCTACCGCTTCCACGTTGACCTCCATTTCGCTTGTTTATTTTTCTCACTCTACCTGAGCACAATAAAATGCAGGGAATTATTCATGACCACCTCATTTGAAGTGATAGAATCATTTTGTGACGGTGGCCCTCGCAAAATTAAAAGTATGGTAAGGGTTGTTTATTCCCATGAACATGGAAACAAAAATGTGCATGTGAACCTGATCAAAATTTTTAAACGATGCTTTCCTGGCTGAATACTTACGATGATCCAACTCTCAACCATAAAATTAAGGCTTCGGTATTCAGGTACGTCTTACCCAGACACTAAGGCAAGTGCACAGAAACACAGCAACCACACCAAGAACCAGTTTAGCAGAACTGGAGGAGAGGGTCGCACTTTCTGATTGATGCAAAGTATGTGCCGCACTTCTCAGAGCTGTCAAAACACTCGCAAACAAGGGCGCTCGTAGAGCCGGAACAGTTAGAAACAAACGCGCATTCGCTACTGTGTATCCTGAATTGTTGTATTGAATATCTAATGTAATCCTATATCACATCTGCCCACTACAGTAGCAGAGCGGGAAGGTAGAAAGCTCAGTAAACACATCAGAAGCTCCATTATTATGCCTAAGGCGGGTGTCGCACACACACCGCCCTCACCCACAATTGTGTTTTCACTTCATTGGTTTTGATTTGCCGGAGCCTCCCGCGGCCCCGCTGCAACAGTGGGACACAGCGTCGACAGGTTATGGCCTTATGCCCGGGAGATGCCTACCGGGTCGGTTTACAAGCTACAACGCTCTTCATTGCTCACCGGGCAGGCAGGCTTGGAGGAGAACGCTAAGAAGACACGTTGTTTCATGTGCGATGGCTTAATATTGCTAGCTCCAAATTTTCGTAGCTTCAGAGTGCGGTGAGAAACTCCACGGCCTCGGATGCCTTCCGTCCGTATTTCACACTCCATCTTGAAGCGCTTCCCGCCAGCTGGCCTGGGCACAAGGTGCATATCGCTGAGACGCCGGTCGGCGATCGGCGTCACGGACAGTTGTATAAAGAAAGCGCAGCCTCAAAAAGCGTGGTAAAGCATTTAGAACCGACCTACCGTCTCCACCAGATAGACGCTCTTGCGCAGCTCAAAGTTCACAGTTGAAAGTTGGCCGAGTTGGTGGTACATTTCGGGGATAAGCTCGAAAAACGACTATACGTAGAAAAGATGACCGTTGAGTTGCCCAGCAGAAGGACGTGAGTGACTGAACTTTCAGCTACAATAGCCTGAGTAGCTTGGGTACGGCTGGGCGGAATCAGTCGCGAGCGGCAATGTTGCGTATGAAGGCATGCTTAAATCAGGATTTGCAATGCATTCTAGTCGTGTCAGTCCACTACAGGGTGTCTCAAAAGCCATGTTGGCGGTGGCATAAAATGTTTCGTCTAGTTCAATTCAACTCTAGTGTTTCGGTAAGTGGAGCTTGCGCGTCCCTCGAACCCTTCTTTCTATAAAAGAGAGAGGTGACGGCCCACTGGTCGTTGCATGATTTCACATGTTGTCGCTCTAAAACGAGCAAGCAAACAAAAAAACATGCACATCACCGTCTAAAGAAGACGATGGTTTAATGTGAAGTTTCCTCCTGGGGGAATCCTGGTCTTTGACTCGCACGAAGCTTGAACGTTTGATCGCAGCATCTTAAACTTTTACGCTTGGAAATTTCATTTCAATAGAACAATGACTGGCGTTCAACCGTGGAACCGTGGTTTTTTTTACCCGGCGGAGTGCATGATAGTTCGTGTAAATTTTGCTCGTCCATGAACTCATTTAAAAGTTAAATCACCACGCCTGTGTTTTGATGGACCCAATCAATACAAGGCGGCTTATTAATTTAAAGGATATAGGCTTAATCACGTCCACATGAATTGTTTTCATATCATGGCTGTTTGGCAACGTTAAAGTTGCGTATCCGCGAGTTTAAAGCCCAAGAAATGCAGAAATTACGTGAGCGCCTTGAAAACGGTGATCGCCCGGTAGCTAAAAAACCAGAAAATGCGGGCCGCAGCGTGGCCGTGCCTAGAAGCGACGGCACACCGTCCTCAGCTCGCGTATTTCAAGCCAAGCGTAGCCAATAAGGCCCATCGGCAAATATTGGCCAAAAAAATTCAATCGTTCGCCCTAATAGTGGCAACACTTGCTGGGAACGCGAAAGACGCATCAGAGCGTAGGTACCTCCAAGGTGTTGTCTAATAATTATCCCTTCAAAAAAATGAAGAAACCGGACAGCAACTATAGAGTAAAGAGTGTCGGAAAGCATTAAAAAAAACAGAATAGACGGGGTCATCATAACAACGAATTTCTATTGAAATATAGCTCGGCTGCATTTCTCGTGATACGAAAATGTTTTCGCTCTCTGTTTCCTACACACTTCTTTTTATCTATCTCATATTCCTTTGCTCGTGTTCAGAGAGGAATATTTATACGAGTACTTCAAATGCTTAACTACAGCAGTATAAGCATTTGAATAAGCAGTGTAAACGGTATAAGTTCTCTCTCTCTCTCTGTCTCTCTTAACGGCAGTATAGAAGAGACTACGGAGATGGATTGCTTTCACACTAAAAAAATTATAATTTGTCATGAAGGACGTTACACAGCACTACTCTGAAGTCCTAAAATGTATTTGAAACTCTTTCCCACCACTGACACTCCTTTTAAAAATATCACGCCATATCGACGGAATGAATTATGATAAGTGGGGCGAAGCTCGAGAGGGGGAGATCATCGGTAACCGTAACTCTCCCGTGAAAGTTCGCCCATTACATCATTAAGAAAGACGTAAGACTGTGTGCGTACATTGTACAAATCAACTTTTATTTTCGGAGTCAATGCTCCCAGGCCCAGACCTGGTGAAAGACCCCGCGCCATCGAGGACTACCCCGCACCTCCGCCACAATTTGTCACGTAGGATGGGACACAACGGTAAAGAAAGAACTTTTATTTAGGGCGAACTTGTGCCCGAACAAGACGAAAGGAAACGAGCTAAGGTCCTTGCGTCTCGTTCGATCTCCGAGAACGACTGCCTGCGTTCGTGGCGTGATCTCTTGCGTGATCTCCCCCTCGCAGTGCACGTGCGCTCGCGCCTCCGTTGGCGAACACAGACAAGCTCACGCTCCCGGTGCCGAGTTAGCGCAGCCGGTTGCAGCCGGTTCTTGCGCGTGCAACGCGGCCCACTTTGCGACATCTCGGAAAGCATGCGGCGGTTACGTACCACGAGACACAAGGAATGGACAGACCCATGACTGAAGGAGCTTCGCCCCTAAAACTTTTTAGCACCTAAACATGCAACTTATCTTACCACTACCCATCTGGAACTCTGAATAGGAAAATGTCATCAATGCAAACACTTCTTGTCAGGTCGGCTGTTTTGACACGTTTCACATGATAAACAACACAGTAGCAAAAAATTAATAAATAGTTTTTGAACAATCTACCATTTTTTGACGAAAATGTTGGTGCAGCTTATACTAAATCTGACATAGCTCGAACCATTGCGAAGCTGAGGCATTTCTTTGTATGTCAGCACTGAAGGACGCATAAACATGCATTTGTACAAGTGTGAAGTTGTTTATTTACGTGGTCTATTTTCTCTTTGCACAGTGCTAGAAGTAGGCATCGCCATAGGCATCGGATCGTCGTGTTCCTCGGGTAAAGGGTCCCAAGTGGCATTGGCTTGTGGCCGATGACTGGAAACGCCATTGGAAGACATTGGCTTCCGACCTATAGGCCACCGATCATACGTAATGCAAAAGATTTCTCGGGCGCCAAGGAAATGGTCACCGGAAGCAGCAGCGCACACAAACCGCACTCGCCCGCCAAGCTTTACCAAAGCGATCAAACGACGCGGCTGATCAGGCGTTCTTATCCCTTTTCAATACGCCGGTCGAGGTTAAACCGGGAACAGCGCAGCAAAAATGCGTTACCAAGCAGGTTAGGCCACTTTGTCATAAGATAAGGTCTACTAAAACCAGAATGCAGCGCATTTGAAATACAATATTATTATTCCGTTTTTTAGGCATGAGGCATTTGTGTGCACTAACGCAACATTCCCCGGCGGAATACTAGCTGGCGCAGTGCGGTATTAGGGCGGAATAGGCACTGGCGGAGTGCAGTACTAGGGCGTCATGTGCGGTAAGAAAAGTTGGTAAGGGTAGAAAACAATATGAAGGGGAAGGAGCTGATGCAAGTGAAACTTAGATCCTCGGCGGAGGGCGTAGAAGATCCCGCTCCGAGACGGGGCGCAAGCCAACGCTCGAGTAAGGTAATTTCTCGGCGCCCGAATTCATTGCCGAGGTTTAGAACTACGGCACGCATAATAAACGGAGCTTGGGTGAGGGCGGATGATCTCAGAGCTTAAGACATTACCTAAAGCTGCGGAACTGTGTGAACAAGATTTTCAGCAAAATTCTCTTCCGTATTTTTTTCCAGAACGAACCAAGTGCTCCGGTTCTGAAACATCATTCTGAAAAATAAATTGCAGCAGTTCAAGTACGTTTTGTTTGAGAGAGGTGTTAAAATACCAACATTTTTGGCTAACTATTTTAACACGTACATATTTTAAGGAGGGTGCTAGGTTCTACTGCATTTACTTATGAGCTTGCGTTTAACACTGCAGTGAATGCGTTTGTTACGTATTACCGGCGCTGCACCGTAAACGCGCTTCCTGTGGTGAAGTTGTGAATGCAGCAATGAGAACACCTCTACGAAGCAGAAAATTCGAAGAATACTGCTCCTTAAATACACATTTTATTTAAGGGTGATGGGGGCATTTCTAAGAAAAATGTCTGTTTGCATCTACTTGAATTTGTCAAATTTGTGTGTATCTGAAGCAGCTAAACACAGCATGGATTTATTCGCCGTGATAAGCGTCATCCTTTTTTGTTTACTATTTTTTTGCGTTCGATGAGGGAAAGTAGTGAGGACTAATGAAATGTCTTTTCTATTCTTTCAATTATAATTCATGTTTTGGTGCTAAGCAACTGCGTGATGTGCGTATTAAACAGTACGCAACTAGTGCTGATGTGTTGTGGTGCTTTTATTGAAAACTCACGTTTCTCTACTGACAATCCCTTTCTTGTGCCCAGGGACATTATTCAATTGCTACAATTAAATCACATGTACACCCCCTGGAAATGTCAAGCGGATTCATTTTAACCAGTAAATTAAACTCTATGACATTGATGTCTATAATGCCACCTCACCAGCACCCGTAATGTTCATTTCTACCTAACAAGCCAAACTCGAAATTTACCAGGACTTATGCTTAACACGGTGATTGGTGAACTGTTGCGTTTTGCATTATTACACGTTGGAGTTTGAATAACGCTTCCACTTTGAACCTTTAAAAGTATTCATGAAAAACTTGTAGAACGCATGCACAATCATTATGTTCAGTGATGATTTTCCAACCACATTGCAAATTCAATTAATGTTTTATACAGACTGTTGCGCAGAGAAGTATTCTGTGGGAATAATAAATTATTTATTTATTTAAATACTCATACACAAAATACTTTAAATACAAAAAAGCGGTTTCAGGCCCCAAATGATCTGTTAAAATCGACATTCGCCAAGAAGAACGGACAGAGATCTAGAACTGGGCAAGGGAATAGCATGGCGACCACGCTTAGGCATTTTAATGCCGACGTGTTTTGCCAAGCATTGCCCAATATTGGCCTTTTATTGTTTGTCCTTTAGTTGGCTTGTCACCTTCGCCCAACGCCAGCCAATAATGAGGGCCGAGGTAATGCCAAGTTCGGAATCAATGGCCTTAAAATTTCGCCATGCTTGGGCCTGGCACTTTCTGCTGCTTAGTATTATATGCGCGGAAGCGTTTGCTGACAGCTGGGGCGCAGCTTCAGTGCATACATCAAGACGCGGGCCCGGCGTTTGTGGAGCCGCGTTAGGATTCCGTGGCGCTGACGTTGCTTCTCTTTCCCGTATACATCTCACGCTTTTGCGCTTTGGTTTCAATTCCTGCCCGATGAAAACAGTGGATGTTCGCACGAGTCAATTTAATTTCAGCGAGTTCCACTGCTCGGGCTCCATCGACTGCAACCTATCATTACCGTTGGGGTGTTTGGAAAGCTTCCATGGCATGTAGCGTTGTCCACGGATACCTAAAGAATTTCTCGTTCAAAAGATTTTTTTCGAGAAGTATTTTTTACTTGCTATTGGAAAAGTCAAGCACCTCCGTATCGCCAATAAAAAACTCGAAATATTATCTTTGCATATCTTTATCTGTAAGAAAGCCTGATGTGTCCATTTTGTTCGACAATGTTGGCAAGTACGAACATTCCAACATATAAAGTCGTGTGGAAATGTTTTGCCTATATAAACATTACGTTAAATGGTTGTACATTTTCTCCAGAAGGCTGGATTGAGAAGAGAAAGACAGACAGACAGATAGACAGACAGAAAAAAATACATGCAGAACATACAGCGATTTCGCGTCAAATAGCTAAAGAACGATTATCGCCTTTTGGACGATTCCTAAACGTTGTACTCTTTTCGCATGTTGCACATAACGCAGATGTGTATTGTTTTGTGCCATTCTAAGTGTCTGCAGCTTATTCAGCGACAACCCCGGAGTGCTGGTGGTGTGTGTGTGTGTGGGGGGGGGGGTGACCCATGCACGGCATCAAACGATATGTATATATGCCATTGGCTGGGACGCATTCCGTAGCCATCTCTTTCCGCTTTTGAAGGAATGCGTCTCTGGCTGTGAATCACCTTTGGGATAATCGGCTTGAGCTTTGACAGTAGCGAAAGGTGTAACGCGCACTAGTGCTCTGCAGATAGATTTCGTACTGAACGCTAACTCATGTTTCGCAGGGCAGATAGAACAAGTGCACTGGCAAGAAATTCCAGGCAATTGCTTTCGCATTCTGCACTTGATAAAGGACATCTGTGTCCAGGCAATTTTTTTATTACAATCCTTCACGCCTATTCTCACTACTGAACCTCCGGACTAAGCCTGCAGAATGCACAGGCGATGGGCTGTGTACAATTATAAATGCAGTTGAAATCATAAAATTTAATCTTGAATATGTCAGTTTAGGGGACGATAAAAAACTCCCTCCTCAATTCCTTTCTGGGCTAACACGCTTGTTTGGTGCTACGTAATAGCCACTTATTAAACGCATGCCACCTGCTCGCATTAGTTTATCACAACCGTGAATATTTGTTTCGCTTTGTCCTTCCAGGCGAACGGGTCCCAAAGCGGTGTGGAAACGAGGTATATCCGATGTTCTTTCCGTAAGAGCGATGTTCGTTTCGTATAAGCGATTCAGCACAACTACCAAACTGATTCATGTTGGTCCCCTATACGACTTTTTTACGCCAGCTTGTGCACCCTGAGTTTGCTTCAGCCGCGAGTGTAGCGCTGACACCTGCGGTAGGAAGTTATTCTGGCCACCCAAAGAACGGGCATTGGCATGTTTACCAAAACGCTCATGAACGGATTAAGCAAGGATTCCACATTTCAACAATAGCAAACCTGAAATTTCGATTTGATCGCCAGTGTCCTCATGAATACATATTCCTGTTACTTCCATAGTGATTTTGTAAGGCACGCCAGTACGCACCAAGGAGGACACATGCTCCTTTTATATGATGGCCCACTTTTTCTCAGAGAACGATAAACTAATGTGTTTTTGTCAGAGAAAAACCAGCCACGCAACATCACATCATGGCTATGTTAAGTAGCATTTGCAAAAAATAAGACAAATTAAGAAAGAGAATGCATCAAAGTGCTGACTTTGCGCGTTGTTTTTTGCAGCATCCTAGGACAGGGCATTTTATGGTTTCCTCCTGGAGCGGTCACCAAAAAAATATCACCGCCGTAAACCCAATTGGCAGCGGCTGATATACAGATGGATGTGCCTAATCGCACCGACTAAATCGTGGGTAGGACTGAGAACACCGTTTCATCGTATCTGGGCACCTGTCCGCTGCATCGCTGGTGATGTTATGCAAGAGAACTTTTGAGTGGCACCTGGTATTTCTCTATAATTTTCGTTTACAGAACTACAGAAGTCCTTAAGGGAGAAATATTCAGTTAGATATAGAAGACGTTCGTTATCCAACCGAATGCTCGCTCAGTCGTACTCAATTTAAGTAGAAAAGAATCTGGTGATGATGATGATGATGATGATGCATAAGAGGGAACGCCTACCCATTTCTCAGTTTCTTCTCATCTACTGCTATACTCCGCTCTAAGCTTGGCCTACAGCCCAGATATCTTCAACGACGCAAATTACCGAAACGAAGGGGTTTAGATTCCGCCTTGGGCGCTATTTTGGTGCCTTCATACTTGCGAATTACATTTTGATTGCTCTCTCTGTGCTGCGCCCTAATCTTATATTTACTCTTCTAGCCGAGGAAAAAAAATGAATGAGGCCCGGTGTACCCTGGCGGCTTCAGGCCTGGGCACACCAGGCTGTACGAAACGCCGACACACCGAGCAACGAGGGGATGGAAAGAGGGAAATATAAGGCTAAAAAGAATCAAATGCCAGAACGCTAAATGGGGAGGGGAAGAGGAAGCGGGAAAAATATGAAAGACATTGCATACTGAAATTCGACACAACGCAAAAAGGTGGTACAAGGAAACGACAACACAATGCGCTGTTTTACTAACAACTGGTTGGTTTATTTCGCGGCTTGCGAAATATGCCCAGAAAAGAAGGCGAGGAGGAACTAGATAAAACAAAAGAAGCACGAAAAAGAGCACGGAAAAAAGAAGTGCATCGAGCATTGCACACAAAATGCACGATTGATCCACGTGCATTTAATAAATGGTAGCAACGCTGATATGAGACGTGGCCAGAGGCGCGAGGCAAGGAAGACATCCTGAACAGTCAAGCTTTTTATGAGTCCAGTTAGCGGATTTCCTTATTTAGTAATTCAATGCCCTGCTTACACAATCGCCGCTGTATGCATAGCTGTATGCTGTATGCATAGCTGTATGCATAAAATATGAATGTGTTCAAGATTACAATTTTATTAAGCAATAACACTCCCGAACTCTGTTTTGTGTATTTGATTGTCCTGTTTTCAATTCGCCAGTTGTATTGTTCTAGAATCTTTTCACTTCATTTGTCTAAAGTGACATTTTCAAATATTTGTTATAATGTGGTTTTAAGAAAATTTGTGTTTTTATATTGTTGTGTTTTTAAATTGTTTTTAAGTTGTTGACCAAGTTGTTGACCAAGTTGTTAAGTTGTGTTTTTAAGTTGTTGACCAAGCAGCTGATGGCTGATCACTGTTGAAGGGTTGTGTTTTGTATATGTGAGCTCAAGTGTTGCTTCTCCCGTCCAATATTACAATTTGTTATTTGAGACACGAATGTTGTCTAAAATAATAATTTCGAATCTTGTATTTTTCACATTTCTTCTAGTCATGTATATGTTGTCAAAGACAAACTCGTGATTTTTATTTCTTGTAACATTTTTTCTATAAATGGTGTTTTAAGAAAATTTGTGTTTTCATATTCACTTCTCATTTTGTAAAGTTATTGATCAACCGGCTGATGGCTGATCACTGTTGTAGGGTTGTGTTTTGTATAGGTGAACTCAGTGTTGCTTGTCCCGTTCAATGTAACAAGTTTTTGTTATGTGAGACACAAATGTTAAGGTGATAATTTTGAATCTTGCATAATGCATAATTTAAAACGGTTGTAGGCTTTATTTCAATAAAATGTTTGGTTTGGTACTCTGCATTGATGTTTCTTGCTTGTATGCATGGCTGTCCTTATAGGGTCATAATAGTATCTGTATGGCATTTATTTATCCTATCGACTCTGCAGGGATTCTGTTTGCTTGAGTCGGAAAATAATCGACTGGACTTTTTCTTTGCAGATTTTCAGTGTCGGTGACGGTGCTGCAGAGTCCTGCATTCTCTATCTCAGGGGTCGCGGGATTCCCTTTCAGCAGGTCAGGGCGACTTGGCTGGGGTCATGTAGTAGCCAAAGTAGCCAAGCGGGCTCTCTCTAGCCAAACGGAGAGTCTGTGT
Organism: Haemaphysalis longicornis; assembly: GCF_048455015.1. Taxonomy (NCBI): domain Eukaryota; kingdom Metazoa; phylum Arthropoda; class Arachnida; order Ixodida; family Ixodidae; genus Haemaphysalis; species Haemaphysalis longicornis. The sequence continues at coordinate 42,837,940 of NW_027526445.1, forward strand.
GACTACTTTTACTAGTTGCAAAGTAGTCATGAAGACTCTCTTCGTTTGAAAATTAGGAGTCGAGGTGACTTCTTTTACAGAATCTTGCATTGCCTTTTTTGACTCGTTCTAACAGAGTCACAAGACTCTTTTCCAAACAGAGTCAGGACGACTCTCATTGCTGGGCCATAACGTAGTCAAGCAGACTCTTTTTGTTTACTATTTCAGAGTCACGATGACTAATTTTCAGGAGTCCTGCAGACTCACTTTTGACTCTTCGTCACGACTCTGTTTGAAAGAGAGTCTGGTGACCCTCCCTATAAGAGTCCAAAGGTAGTCAATTCTGTAGCAAGCAAATGATTCTGTAAAATGAGTCAGTACTGACTACCTTTTTTCTTAGAGTGCAGCGAGGTGAGTCTAGAACTGTTGTGAAAACAGCTTGAGCGCTTTATGGTATGTAACATAGCTTAGGTTTGGAGGAGAGGTAACGCCCCCACAGTGCTGAAAAATCGACACGTCCTTACTTTTTTACCACAGTTTATAACTGAGAACAGAACCAGAATGGGGAATGGGGTTTATAGTCAACAAACACATAGCTATCAACATGGCCAAATAATATTGCAGTAGTGAAAGGGTATCCGGTCTTGCAGATACGATTACTAAGAAGTAAAAATTCAAGATGGTACAGGGCTACGCGCCCACATCCAGCCATGACGACTAGCTGAATTAGGGTAATGGGCAATAACTACAGGGAAGACACAGTACCCCATTGCTATGTGAAAACTCAATGCTAAAGTAGGTAAGAAGCAGGCCAAACACCTAGCGACAAGGCTGTTGAGAAATAAAGTTTCAGTAGTAGGAATAACAGACAGGACTTCTTATTAGAGTCCCCAGAGCGGAATAATATGCGCATCATGCGTACCTTCATCACCAAACGGGAGAGTTGGAAGAGGACGTGGAGGAGCCCGAATGGGGAGCATAAAAGTGTGTGTATAGTCCTTGTGCTATGCAGTGACCCTGGCATTGCGTAGCAGATAACAGTGCTCGGAATGCTGAGGTGTACTCAAAACACACTCTAAGAAAAATGGTAGTCAGTAGTGACTTATTTTACAGAGTCATTGGCTTGCTACAGAATTGACTACCTTTGGACTCTTATGGGGAGGGTCACCAGACTCTCTTTCAAACAGAGTCCTGGGACTCTTAAGGAGGGAGTCGTGAGGAAGAGTCAAGAGTGAGTCTGCAGGACTCCTGAAGATTAGTCACGGTGACTCCGATATAGCCAACAAAAAGAGTCCGCTTGACTACGTTATGACCCAGTAATAAGAGTCGTCCTGACTCTGTACGAAAAAGAGTCTTGTGACTCTGTTAGACCGAGTCAGAAAAGGGTATGCAGGACTTTGTAAAAGAAGTCACCTCGACTCCTAATTTTCAAACAAAGAGAGTCGTCATGACTACTTTGCGACCAGTAAAAGTGGTCACACAGACTCTCCGTTTGGCTAGAAAGAGCCCGCTTGGCTACTTTGGCTACTACATGACCCCAGCCAAGTTGCCCTGACCTGCTGAAAGGGAGTCCCGTGACCCCTGAGATAGAGCATGCAGGACTCTGCAGCACAGTAACCGAGACTCAAAATCTGCAAAGAAAAAGTCCCGTCGACTATTTTACGAATCGACCAAACAGGATCCCTTGAGAGTCGAAAGGGTATGCATACATGCAAGAAACATCCATGCAAAGTACCAAAATAACTATTTTATTGAAATAAAGCCTACAACCTTTTAAATAATGCATTGGCTCAATGACTAGAAAAAATGTTACAAGAACTAAAAATCACGGGTTTTTGTCTTAGACTACATATACACGACTAGAAGCAACGCCTTGACCCTTTTGAACAAAATGAGGTTACCCGACGTGGGGTACCAACGAAGGACACCCCACGCACACTCCAGTCGCTCTCACACTAAATAATGGGAAGAGAAAACAGTTCAATCGAACTGCAGAGGCCTTCAGAGTAATCTTGACGACGTGTATGAGAATCTGCATGCCAATCAGCCAAGTGTAATGTGTCTCCAGGAAACCCGTCTGAATTCCAAACACACAAATTTCTTGAATAGTTAGTTACCTGGTATATAGAAAGGACAGGGATGGCTGCACACACTCTTCTGGCGGTGTGGCCATTATCGCCCGAAAATCCTTAGCATGCCCTCCTGTCACCTTGAATACCATCCTTGAGGCTTTAGCCATCTCGCAATAATTTTTAATAGGTTGATAGCGGTATGCTCCATTTACATTCGTACTGATTATGCAATTTCGAGCTCTGGATTCGAGGCGTTGGTCGACCAGCTGCCCGAACCATACATTTTAACAAGCGAACTTAATGCACACAACTCACTTTGGGGCTTCTCCAGAACGGGTGCCCGAGGTAGCCTGGTAGAGAAATTTCTTACATCTTCAGGAGCATGCGTTTTCAACAATAAAGAGGATACACACCAAAACATAGGCCACAACACATACTTACATCTTGACCTGGCTATTGGTTCTGCAATTCTCTTTCCATATCTTGAGCTGGGTGTGGGCACGGACCCATATGGTATTGACCATTTCCCCAATTCATTAAATTCATTAACGTATATAGGTACAGCCCGAGCAGGTCATCTTACCATGAAAGGTTTAATGAACCAAGAGCTAACTGGAATACACTTACACAGACATCCAAACTACACCACACATTCATAGTACACCTACACGTTGAAGAAGCTACCCAACTGCTCATGGCGCACATCCTCGACACTGCCGAAAAATCCATTCCCCACGCCTCTTTAGCCCCGCGCAACCAGCGGAGGCCGTGGTGGAATGAGGACTGTAGGCGGGCGCGAGAGGCCAAGAACAAGGCGTGGGGTGTCCTTCGTCGGTACCCCACGTCGGGTAACCTCATTTTGTTCAAACGGGTCAAGGCGTTAGGAAAACGTGTGCGCCGTGATGCAAAACGAGAGCGTTGGCGTTCCTTCATAACATCAATAAACTCTTACACAGACACACGGAAAGTATAGACAAAAATACGCAAACTCAAAGGACAACAAACACACAGCCTGCCTCTGGTCAGCACAACAGGGGACACACTCGAAGACCAGGCTGACACACTCTGACAACACTTCAAACACGTGTCGAGTTCAGCACACTACACAAACAAGCCTACACAAACAAACAAGAAAAGAAGCCTATACTAAATAACAATAGGTCAACATCTTCTTATAACTCAGAGTTTTCACTGCATCTGCTGAGGGCTGCTTTAATTACGTTTAAACCCTCACCTCCAGGCCCAGACAACATCACATATACAATATTACAACACCTATACGCGGACAAACTTGAAGCACTTCTAAATCTATATAATAAAATATGGCTTTCGGGGCACATCCCGCACTCTTGGAGGGAGGCCATACTAGTGGCTTTCTTAAAGGAGGAAAAGGACCCGTCGTCCCCCTGAAGCTACCGTGCTATAGCATTGACGAGCTGCATGTGCAAGCTCTTTGATAAGATGATCAACCGCAGGCTCGTGTACTTCCTTGAGTACGACGGTCTTCTCGAGAGCTGCCAGGCAGGCTTCAGAGTGGGGCGATCGACGAACGATGAACTGGTAGCACTTGACTCATACATTTGGATGCCTTTGTGCATAAGCAGTACTGTTTAACTGTCTTTTTCGACTTCGAGAAGGCCTATGACACCGCTTGGCGTTATCGGATCCTTAGTGACCTCAAGTCATTCGGTGTTTCGGGTAACATGTTGAACGCCCTTGTTAATTCAAAGGTGTTCAAGTCGAAGCAAATGGCGGGCCGCAAGGTGGCGTATTGAGTTGCACTCTCTTCATAGTAAAGATGAACTCTCTTAGAAAAGCACTGCCACAAACAATATCTTATTCTACGTATGTAAATGACGTGCAGATATCTTTTAAATTATGTAATATGTCAATATGCGAACGCCAAGTCCAGCTCGGCGTCAAGAAACTTGCCGGCTTGGCAGACAAAAATGGTTTTAAATTGAATCCTGTAAAAAGCTCCTGCGTTGTGTTCTCCAGGTAGCGCGGGGTCCATATGGACCCAAACATTACTCTTACTAGCATGCCGCTTCCTGTGAACAAGGAGCACAAGTTTTTAGGTGTGGTGTTTGACCACAAGCTCACATACATCCCACATTACAAGAAACTTAATCATAAATGTCTGAAAACACTGAATATCTTTAAGGCTCTCTCCAACCAATATGATGGGGCTGACAAACAACTGCTACTACGGCTCTATGCAGCTTTGGTTGGTTATCGTTTAGACTATGGTAGTGTGGTATATGGGTCGGCGACGAAAACAGCGTTGCGAATGCTTGACGCAGTGCTGCACTTGGGGCTACGGATTGCGCCGGGTGCTTTTCACACAAGCCCTGTGGAGAGTCTGTATGTCGAGTGTAATAAGTGGAGCATTGCGAACCAACGGACGTACACGGACTTGATGCTTTTGAAATTTCATCGCCCAATAACCATCCTTTCTATCCTGTCTTTAAGATCGCATCCACATCTGTGCTCTTTGTAAATCGCCCATCCATTCCTCTGCCCATTTCACTTAGAGTGAGAGAGCGAGCCTCCGATCTCAGCGTTTCGTTTTTAGATGTGTACAGGTCACCCTTTTCAAATATTTTAGCGCCTTGGGAAGTTCACCCTGTGTCCTGTGGCCTTTCTTTTATAAAACTTGAAAAAAGTCGGTACCGCGAGCTGCAATAGTGGAGCACTTTCTGCCTCTGCAGTTGAAATACCCACTTGCAGAAATTTACAGTGACGCTTCTAAAACCTCCACTATGGTCTCCTGCGCTGCTCATGGTCAGAATTTCAGTGCAGCCAGAACCATGAGCGTGCACACAACAATTTTTTTTCAGCAGAAGCGTATGGAATTTTGCTGATTGTACGACACATACTTGAAAATCAAATTGCGAAGTCTATCATCTACACAGATCGCTTGAGTGTTGTTCGCGAACTATCATCGCATACACACCCAAAAAAACCACATAGTTAATATTGTATCCAACACCATCCTGTCTGTGTATGCGCAGAAGCATCAGCTGCTGCTCTGCTGGGTCCCAGGACACGCTGGGATCATTGGGAACGAGTTGGCAGACGAGAGGGCCGCTGCTGCTGCAGTCAGAAACACTGTAGACATAACAACCGTACCATACACAGACCTCAAGCCACACATAAGACAACACTTGCGCAGAACAAGGCAAACCCACTGGAACGAACAGACAGACAACAAACTACATGTAATAAAGCCACACTTGGGACGGTACACAACTGACTAACACAACAGACACACGGAAGTCGCCTTGGGTAGGCTGCAGATAGGCGGCACACCCATGCAATGCACTCGGATCTGCTGACGGGATCTTCTAGACCCCAGTGCAGCAGGTGCGGAGAGGCCCTATCCGTAGTGCACATACTAATCACATGCAAGGCACTTCACATAACCCAACACAAATACTTCAGAGAACTCTACAAACAACATATTCCCCTAAATCCATCGCTGTTTCTGGGTGACGATGCCATGGTTTCCGTGAAATGTGTGTTTGAGTATTTGTCAGACGTTAAGTTTTTAAACCTCATTTCCTATCACGTATAATTAAAACTGGCCCCATACACCAGCGATCACCATTATCATTAACTGATTTTACTATGTTCGGTTGACACGTTTTTCTTACCTACCTTTTCGTGGTAACCACTTCACTTCATTAAATAACCTTTTCTCTCGCTCTCTTGGCCCTTAGTCGGCCTTGCGCCATAAAAACCCAACTATCATCATCATCCGCCATCGTGACTGTCCTCCTCGTGGCCTGAAGACTGGGGTCGTGATATGGTTGCCGTAATCGTGAAGCTCTTTGGCAAAGTGAGGCGTAGTGAGATACTGGACTCGCTTGCTAACGCGCCCCGACAGCCTACGCGTCTGCCAGGCGCTCGAGGAGTGCGTGATTACGGCGAAATGCGCTGTACGAACAGTAGGCGAGCATAGAAAACAATATGAAGGGCAGGAGCCGATGCCAAGTTGAAACATAGATCCTCGACGGAGGGAGTAAGAGATCGGGCCGCGAGATGGTGCGCGTGACATTAAACGACTAGGGTAAATTCCCGACTCCCAAATTCGTTGTAGAGGTTTAGTACCACAGCACGCATAAACAACTGACCTTGGGTGAGGGCGGGTGATTTCAGAACTTAAGACGTCACCTAAAGCTGGGGTACTGTGTAAACATGATTTTCAGTAAAATTCAGTTCCGTTTTTTTTCAAGAACAAACGAAGTGCTGCCGTAAATAAACGTGACTCTGAAAAATAAATTGCAGCCGCTGAAGTACGATTAGTTTGATAGGAGTGTTAACATGCTAAAACTTAAGGCAAAATATTTTCCCCGGTGCATCTTTGAAGGAGGGTGCAATGTGCTACTGCTTTAGTAATGATGTTGTGTTTAACAGTGCAATTAACGCGTTTTTTACGTATTACAGGCTCTGCAGCGTAAGCGTGCTTCCCGTGGTGAAGTTGTCACTCTAGCAAAGGGAACGTCTCACCGGAGCAAGAAAACTCGAAGAATACTGCTCTTAAACTACACTTTTTATTTAAGGTGATGGGTGCATATTGCAGAAAATTTTATTGTTTACATCTACTTTATTTTCATATTTTGTATGTATCTGAAGCAGCTAAACACAGCGTCAATTATTTAGCCTTTATAAGCATTATCCTTTTTTTGTCTACTAGTTTTTTTTGCCTTCAAAAAGGAAAAGTACTGAGGACTAATAAAATGTGTTTTCTATTCTTTCAATTATCAGTCATGGTTCTGGTGCTAAGCAACTCTGTGATTGCGTAATAAACATTTGGCAAACTAGAGCTGATATGTTGTGTTGCTTCATATTGTAAACTCACGTTTCGTTCCTGAAAATCTGTCTATTGTGCCCAGGGCCTTTATTCAATTGCTAGAAATACATCACATCTACACTCCCAAAACATCTCAAGCGGATTTGTTTTACGTTTTAGCCAGTGAATTAAAACTTAAGATACTCATGTCAATGATGCTGCGTGGTCATCTTACTTTGAATTACCGTTGATTTAACGCTAAAAACTTCGACTATATGACGCCACGTTGGCACGAAATTCGTGCCCTGTCATCTTTCGCTTGTGCACAAGTGGGAACTTGAAAAACACCTCCACTTCAAATCATTATAATTATTAAAAAAAATCTTGTAAAGCTCATGCACATTCAGTGTACTCTGTGTAAATTCTTCAACAAAATGGCAATTGGATTGTTTTTTTATAGAGACTGTTGCGCAAAAATCTACTCAATGTGGGCATAAATTTATTTATTGCTATAAATACTCATCTAACATTATTAAGTATAAAGCGAATTCAGGCTGCAAAAGATTTTATACAATCGACATTGGCCATAAAGACAGGCCAGAAAATTAGAAATGGGCAGGGAAATCGCATTACGTCCAGAATTGGGCATTATCATGCCAGGATGTTTTACCAAGCATTGTCCAATATTGGCCTTCCAGAGCTTCTCCATTTCTTGGCTTGTCGCCTTTGCCCAACACCAGCCAATAATGGCGGCCGAGGTATAGCGAAGTTCGGAATCAGTGGCCTTAAAGTTTCGCCATGCTTGGGTTTGGCACTTTCTGCTGCTTAGGAGTATATGCCCGGAAGCGCTTGCTGGCGGCTCGGGCGCAGCTCCAGTGCATGCCTTCACTACGGCTGCCCGCCGTTCGTGGAACGGCGTCGGGATTCCGTGGAGCTGGCGTTGCAGCAGCTGTGGTGTCGGCTTCTAGCGAGCGTGAGGCCCTCCCTCAAGTTTATGCCTTTTTTTGGTTAAAGCCGCTCTCCCAGCCGGAGACGTAGGGCGGTCGCAAAGAGGCACTCGCTCTTGAGTGATCGCCATTTGCCTCGTATTTGTAACGGGTTACACGTTCGTCATTATGGACAACACATCATGGCTAGCTACAACAGCTCTGCTATTATTAACTACGTCAATGCAGCGTCAACAGTTTGTTGTGGGTGTCTTTTTATTAAAAAAGAAAAAATAGCAATTTCTCTAATCAACCTTTTGTCCTAACACCACTCGTCAGGAAACATGGGTTTGCAAATTGTGCCGCAAAGATATGATCTGCTGAGCAGCAAACTGCATAACACACAACTTGAAAATTTATCCTTGCGCTGAAATAGACGCGTTTGTTAGCTGTATTGCACCCATCAACTCCCAAATAAAATATAGCATGGGATGTGAAAAAATATGTGACGGCTGATAACCTAGTTGAACGCTCAGTTTTCACGCAACGGTGTAATCAGTGTCGAATCATGGCAGCGATGGGAGCATTCTGTCTTCAAATTTACCAAAAGGCCAAACCGCTTCCGCACACGGACAAGCCACAGTCACTGTTCATTATTAAAAATGATTCTGGCTACTCAGTGAGCAGAGGCGGTTTGGCTGGTTGGGTGAAAATTGTGACAGGCTGCTCCCATCCAGAACAGCTATCCTGACTGATGTAGTTTCGAAACTATAACTGCCTTGATCTTAGCCATCCCCAGAAACCAGTGCTGCTCACTGACTCGCTAGCGTAGCTTTCAATAATTAACATTGACCCTGGCTAGGCAGCGACCGGAAGGGGTAGGTCCGGTCGGGTTTAAGCAACTAGGACTGCTGCCATCGCCGCCATCATACGACACTAATTAGATTATTCCCTTGTTGCTGTGTGGGTGAAATGTCTGTTAGACTTCTTCCCCGCCATGACATCGCTTAGCCGGTTTCCTTGCAGGACCTTGCGAAGCTCCTTCCTGTCCCTCGCTATACAAACAGCATCCCGTTCTTTCCGGTTTGACTTTCATCGGCAAAGGAAGCCTGAATTTTGTACGTGGGGCAACAACCACCACTTCTTCTGGGGTGCCGTATTCAGAATCCAGATTCGGTGAGCTATCTTTCTTTTAGAGATAGGGAAGCACTAAACTACGGTTTTGTTATATGGAACTTTCATCTTTGGTGTTTAAGGAGACGCCATTTCATCCGTTGACTGTGTTAGCGGACACGTCACGTCCGCCTTCGACACCATCGACCAACTGCGCGGCTTACCGCAGAACATGCTAACATGTTGTCATGCCCTAAAACGGGGAAATGTCTTTTGACAAATACCTTTTCATAATAATTGTTGCTCACAATCGCATTTTTTTTTCTCAGAACGTTCTTTGCTACTTCACAACGCCTTATAAAAAATGTAGAGAGACAAGGTTGTCGCCTGCAAAAGGATGGTTTTGTCTTTCGCAGCACATCGCGAATCAGAACGCTAGTGCTGCCCCAGATTAATGTCCCCTTAGCGCGGTTTTTTTTTTGTCCAGGATTTTTGTTCCACCTTCTTGCGTACACAAACGCTCTGAAATTACTATAAACCGTTGCTATGGCCAAATAGCGGTGTTTCTCATTCATTTCACCACACTTGGACCCCAAGGCGTCGTTCGTGTACACTGTCCGGGCCGGATAGCGCCAGATTGTGACGTGAGAAGATGACGAAGGTGACGCGAGCCCTTACCCATTTTATTATCATTACCAATGAATATCTTTACTCCGGAGAAACGTTTACGAGTGCTTTGCGTTCCCATTTCAACCTTCTTCAATCCTCCCTCGTCTCTGTGAATTCAGGAACCCAGCCAACAGATGCTTCGAATCCAAAAGTGCTTTGCGCCCAGTTTGTCTCTCAGCCTTTCCTTCTATTTTCTTCCCTGTCCATTGAATAAAAATGCAAGGAATCTTTAAACCAGAAGCGAGTATCAATTAGGAAACTCATGTGACTGTGGATACGTATCTTCTCATAAGCATCGCGTCGTACAATGACTCCATCAGGTAGGCTTCAACTGAAGGATGGTACTCATTTTTAGTGCAGAGATCATTCTTATATAAAGGAAAAAGGCTTGGTTCCACACCAAACCGTATTTTTCCCTATTCTTTTCCTTCTCATAAGGGACCTGGAAAAAAACTTGTCTGAACCCCTGCTGAACTCACAATGTTGACAAAATTGTCTTTGCTTGTTACGTTTTCTGAATTCACAGATCGGGTGCCATGTACGACGCTTGGTATTCTTATGATCAACTTCGCACTGGCCTTCCACACACACATGCTACGCGGTGCGTACGCGCATACTTTATTGTTTTTTGAACGGCCGCTAAATAACGGGCGTAATTTCGCAAGAAGTCTCGTTACCCTAATTTATATTCCTAAATATTTCGAGCATGGCTAGAGCTTGCCTGAGTTGTATATAAGTATGCACTTATTTTCTGTAATTATTCAAGTACAAATGCGCATGGCTTCTTTATAATTCCCACTGGAGGGGACTGGCAGGTTTTACACTTAACCGTTCGAATGCTTTCGAGCTTTTTTAATCGGTCAAGGACCTAATAAGAGCACCCAATCGTATGCTCCCGTACGGTTTAGCCTTTCTGCTTGTAACTGTGCTGTTGTAATATTTTTAATAATGTTTTCACACTCTTAATTTTAATGAGAAAAATTCCTGTGTATTTGAAAATTTTTATCTATAAATTTTAATGTTTTAGAAATTATCGCCTATAGTACCCTCCCATATCAATGTCTGCACACGATTAGGCCTTTCGTATCCACTTTCATCATCATTCTTTTTCACAGTACTTTGTTCTGGTTCAGATATGTAGCATTTTTCTTTATTGTACCGTCTTACCCATTTTTCCTAACTTTGTGCTTGACATAAAACATCGCCACGCGCATGGCAATTAGCCCCCGCAAAAAAAGTACCAAATCTTTCTATATGTCCATCCACCTATCTACAGCAGTAAAGAGAAAAACCCGACAAACAATTCCACATACCATCTTAATTAATAATTCAGAAACCCAGAGCGGACAGCGGGAGACTTTGCGTCTGTAAATTACGTTAGTATGATGTACACTGCCCTAGAAGCTAAATTCCGGATATTTGCCAGTCACAATTGTAAGTCAGTGACCTCGTAAGCCCAGCTGCCTCTTCCCAAATTCATCATTAACACCAAACCATTTAAATATTTAACAGTCTATTCCTTGTAGCATGTAAGCCATACAGCCTGTAAGCCTGAAAATGATTTTTTTGGTTTAACACAAAGAACCTATGTAGGGACAATTTGGAATATTTCATCGCAACAGCAGATCATAAGATTCTATAACCACGGCGGTTTACACTGTTTTCTTGTCGCACCCTTACAATCCCAAGAGGGTATTGTCTTCCTTCTAAATCTTTTAAATTGCGCGTATTATTTTTCTTTCTGACTGAGTTCCTCTCACCAGAAAAGGATCTCGCTCTCATAGACCTTAAACGTTACCGTACATCTGTGTATTGACGCAAATATTACGCTAAACTTGTGTTACTGTAGTTTGTTTCATCATTGTTTCTCAACAGTTTTAAACATTTTCTTCCAAAGGGTGGGCACTCACGTAACGCAGACACACTCTTCCTTCAAATCTTGACGCTTTTGCAATCGTAGCAGTCGGTTTTAGGTGACAGGAGAATTCCATGATTCCTTTAAAAATTTGGCACTACAGCGCTTTAGCAACTCGCCGACCTTCTAACGGATTTTATGACATATACTGCATGCGACAACCAGAAATTTCAAGCAACAATTGCAACGAGGCACACTATGTATAATGTGACATTATGCCAAGGTTGACACTATTGTGTTTGTAACGTCTAAATTTAGGCAACGCTCAAAAAGTGACGCTTTTTTTCCAATCCACCATTTTTCACACTTATGCGCGTATCATCGTGGAAACCCTCGGCCCTAGTATATATACGAAAGGCGAACATTAGAAAATTGCTGTTTACTTCTAACTGATCGGATATACTCACTGCGTAATATAAAAACGCAGTAAAAGCTTCCTTGGTTTAAGATTTTCTGGACTGCCTGTTGATTGGCTACTATATTAACTAAGAGTGTGGTAACCTTCATATATGGAAACCAAGAGCGATAACAAACACTAAGCTTAGTTATGTATGACCCGTAAGGATTTGTTCAATCCCTACCTCAGCCTTTTTCTTGATCTCGCCTAGATTGCTAGCTGATTGATATTTATCTCTTAATGTAATATTGCTTTATTCAAGCACGTTACGGATGACCTTGGAGCCCACTGTTAATGAGTTGCGCAATATGCGCCAGAGCATGGGCAAGAATACGTGTTCGAATTGATGCCTTTAAGTGCATGGCCGAGGCTCCTCACCTAATGCAGCCACTGAGGTTTACAGTAAACAGTTCTGAGGAGAACGAGCTTTTTACAGAGCTCGGCCACTCGACCCTTAAGTAGGGACATCCGGAAAGAAAAGCTGCTGATGTGGCCCAGTGTTCGCAGTGAACCTACTTCGCTTTGCAACCAGTTGTAAAGCGGGTGTACATTCCAGCACGCCTCGTGACTAGAGCGCCAAACAGCCTGTCGAGGGCAAACATGGCTGGCATTTGCACAAGAGTGGCGATAATTTGGAAAGGGTACCTGGTCCGTGATGTTGCGCCCTCCACTGCTGTAGAACAATTTGGCCTGCCTGTGGCAAGCTGGAAAGAAATTGCAATTTTGAATAAACGACTGCTTCAGTGTCCCCACAGTGTGATTGTTGTCAGTGTTAATAAAAGACTGCCGGTATGCATATTAATGACAAAACAATACATTTTTCATGTTCGTGAATTCTGAATAGAAATTTGGTGCGTGTAAAGAACAATGCACCGTGCCTTGGGGCTCCACTATTCCACCAGTGAGATATGTCGCAATTTTCTCAACTCAACTATGGCACATAATACCAAGAGACCCCCCCCCCCCCCCGCCTCCCGCCGAAAAATCACGGCAATCTAATTATCTCGGAGACCGCGGACGTCGCACGGGCACACCTTTTTTATCGGAGGGAGGCGACAATACAAAACGAGTTGACTTTGAGACGGCGAGGGTTCTTACAGATTCTGAAATGCATGCAATGGAGGCCGTGGAAGAATAAAAGGCCAGTACCAACCAGCCGATAGGTGACGAACCCCCGACGAAGGCGCCGACGCATGCTCCACAGGCATGGGTAAAAGCGATTGAAGCTTAACAACAACACCGAGTGGCCGAAGAAGCCACAACCGCCGCTTAACGTGACACATTCTGTGCGTCCCTGCGCCTTTAACAGTGAACCCTCATGTTCTCGGACTGTGCAGCAGAACGGATAGCCGTCATCGGAGTGAGCTGAGCATATACAAAGAACATAAACACGGCCTGCGCCTTTAAAAGTGAACCCTCGTGTTCTCCGTGCTGTGCAGCACAACGGATAGCCGTCATATGAGTGAACTGAGCACCTAGAAACAACAAATTCACGGCGCGGCACCACTCCAGAAATGACTGCCGTCGCTTAACCAAGTGTTCATTGAGTTGACCGTTTTACGTGGCTCGTGGCGTGTTTCATTCTGTAATATGGGTTATTTATATAGGCCACTTCGCATTGCTAGTTTAGACGTAAGAGAACCCGGTTCTATTCGCAAGCAGTATTAGTTGTGAAGAATTATGGAAGGCAAAAAAAAACAGATATAAGGGATATTGAAGAGATAAGAATGCAAAGCGAAGTCAACACTGAGGGCACGGAACACCCATTCAATGGCCGTAAAGCGTTTGCATGAGTGATTCTGCAGAAAATACTTGTGGGTGTTGTCTTCTCTTTAAATATTTAATTCGGATAGGTGCACAAGTAGTTACTTTAGGCGAAAGTGGCGGGCTTGTGTGTTGTGATTTCAAATACTCTGGAGTTTTTTTTCGTGCACTGTGTGTCCATGTACCCATGGTTACCCAGGAAAGGCAGTCTTTTAGGGTTGTCTGTTTATTTAAATCATTAGGAACGATAATTATTTCATTCCATCTCCGTGTGTGCGCGGAGAGACAGAAATGCGACACCGCGCGAAACGAGGAGAGTACTGGGTTCCTGACAGAAGTTCAGGAAGAGTGTGAATTGGCAGATATAACCCGCTGTGCGGTGAATATAAGGGCTTTAAAGTTCGCGCGAATGCAGGGAACGAGCCTCGCGCTGCGTGATCGTGCATAGATATATTCTGGGCACGCCGCGGCGTGCAAAAACAATAGGGTCGATCGCGTTTGGTTGAGAGACCACTGCCTTGTTTCATTACTGTTGGGCGAAACGAGGAAATACAGTAAATCGTTCAAGCTGGTAAGTTTGGAAAATAAATGTTAAAATATTGCAATACACCAGATTTACTGAAACCGTCCAGGAAACAGCGGAAAAACAAGCAATGAATGCAATCAGCAGCTGGCGGTACTTAATGATATCATTCAGACATGAATCCAAAATTTTAGCGATGGAGAGGCGGACATGACTTAAAGGGCAAGAGGGGGAATTAAAAAGCAAACTCAGACATATTCTCCAACACGTATTGAGGCTCGAGAGCTGAATGCCTGGTACATACAAAATAGATATGAGAACCATTAAAAATTTGAGAGGAACGGATAATGAAAGACGTCAACGAGAGACGGGAGGGCGAAGGCCGGAGTCTTGTTGGCCGGGGAAGCGCCAACAAAGCAAGCGATAAACATCGAACACCGGTACGAGAAAGGCAATGTTTTTTTGAGAAAATATTTTAGCAAGACGTGCTTACCCGTGACTAATGGAAAATAAAAAATGCGTCCCACGACCATTACAGAGATTTTTTTAACCGCATATTTCGAAAAACTAACGATTTTAGGCCGGATTATCTTGCAGCCACGCCGAGATTACACAAACAGGCGAAGGACGAGTTAGAGCGGCCGATATCACTGGGTGGAATTCAGAATGTTATATTAGAGTTAAAAGTGGGGAAATGTCGTAGGGACGTGACGGGCTTGGGGCGAATGTGTAGGAAAGGTTGTTCGGCAGTGTATCTCCCTTTTTATAATTGTGTTATGCAAGGCGTACGAGTTCGAGGTATTGACTGTGTCTGTCGCACGACACGCTGTCCTCATACCCAAATCGGAACACCCTCCTAACCTTCGGTCCCTACTGGATACCGAACACTTATATTGGCCAAAGTCGACATACAAATTTTTATCAGTATCTTAGCGCAGGATTTGCAAAGTGTAATTAATTTACTAGTGCCGTATCAGACATGTGCCATACAGGGGAGAGGTGTAGTGAAAAATATTCATGTGGCGCGCAGTTCTGTTCCGTCCTGTGACATGTTTGGTAAAAGGAATCGTATGCTTCAAATTGATATTGACAAGGTACTGGACCGATTGGGCCATAAGATTCGTTCTTTTAAATCACGAGTAATAAATATTGGTGATGTTATCTTGCACGTAGCGCGCGTGGCGTACACTGGCTGGTCCAGACAACTTACAATCGAGAGGAATGACACAAAAAGGATCCGGAACTGTTTCTTGTTTGACAAGGTGTCCAGCAGCCATGCTTCTTTTCGCAATTTTCTTGAGACTTTTAAGAATAATTTTAACAGACTACATTGTTATTGTTTAAACAAAAATGAGGTGAAGTTACTTGTATACGCGGATGAGGTGGCGGTTTTGTTAGAACGAGGAGACTGGGAGTGCAGCCATATCGATAACTAAAGATTTTTTTATTGTTTCTTACAGCTGCGTTCTTCTGACAAGCTGTTCGCAATTTTTTTACGGGAGGTCGGAGTCATTACCATCTGTATTAGAAAACGTGTTTTGTTACCGTGACCGTCGTGCTATATCGGCGTTCTCTTGTGCAGCAGAGTTCACCAACATAGCGGCATCAGGATAGCGGCGAGTATTCGAAATCCGGAACGTAGAAGATGCGCGGGAAAACAACGAAGAGGGTGGGGGGGGGGGGGGCAACAATTGAAAGCGCCATGGAAACGTCATTTTTATGTTCTGACTACATGAGTAAACCGTGTGCCATCTTTCGTAGAAGGATACTTGAAAACAACGTATGGCCTCGAGCCATTGAATCTCCCTGTGTAAGGGTGCCCAAGAGATGCATATTGAAATCGTTTGCCCATAACAGAGGGAGCTGGTTTCCTTTTTCACGACACTGTACTGCGCAACATTCGGTGCCGTCAAAGGTGAGGCCTTTATCCTATGTTTGGTGGCTTTTTAAGTATTCATAAGTTTCAATCATATCAACGTGCGATTAATTGCAATTCGAGAACCAAATTCTTCGTATGAAAAAAAAAGTGATGTTCTTGGATTGAGCGAAACAAATACCTGCTCTTAATAAAAGGTTGGTGAAAAAAAAAGGAATATAAACACGCGTTGTGGTAGGCCATCATAATTATATACAGGCAACCACTCAATCCTACATGCACTGTTGCACATTTCACCACTTCTTCGCTAAGGCGCTCTCGAAGAACTTGTTACTGAAGTCAGTGCTTTACACAGTGAAAAAAAAACTCTGGGTGTTTAGGAGGAGCAGCAAAAGTACATTCAAAGTTCCGTTTGAGGTTTCTGGTATAATAACTTCCGTATTGTAGGTATTCATTCTGGCGTGCACCTATATCCAAGCAAATAAGATGCTGAAATAATTTTTACTGCCCTCTTTCCAGTGAATAAAAACTGCACCGTTCTGTTCTAACGAAAGCTTTCTGAGAATCAAAACTGCGTCAAAGTGCGTCTAAATCTTAGCTGACAGTGAGTACAACCGATTCTGGTACCTTCAAACACCGAAGTCACAAAAAATATATGCCCGTGCGACGATGTTTTGCACAAATTACTAAAGGCGTCCACGAACGTTCTAAATCCATACCTAGCGCCATTTATACGATAGAAGTACAATTGTACTCTTTTTCGTTGCGTGTATTGTCTAGACTAGAACCGTTCCGTTTTTCTTGGCGATTATCAAGTACTCGTTTTGAAGCAATAGAAGCCCGGTTTCCGCCACACGCCATGTGCCCAGAGATATCATAAAAAGTTTCCAGTCGACCAACCGGTTTATCAGGAAATGCATTGGTTTTTTGAAGGGATGCGAATGATGCACCTAAGAAAGCTTTTGGTTTAAAACGCCGTATTTTCTTTCTACGTAGCGGAGCGGTGATTGATTTACAATGACGAAGGCCGTTCTTGAGGGTGATTTTTAAAAGTGATGGCTGATATCCCGGCTTTGCAATGCGAAAGCCTTAGGCGTTCTCTTCTCCGAAAACGCCTCATACTTAGTGTTCTTGTCCTCCCTTCATGATAATTGCCGCCGCAGTAAATAGTGCAAAAATAAACATCTGTACGATGCGATGGGTTTTCAGCTCCAGGCAGTCTGTACAGTACCAGCCGAGTGCCCTACCAACTGTGTTATATCTACACGAAGCCATAGTAGAACAAAAGTTGTCGTCGTTGCTATTCTTCTTTTCTTCGCGGCCCCCACATACTTGGGGATCGACATTATTGAGGAGCCTTGATGGGTGAATCTTCCCGCTTCATAAAATTAACAACATTACATACTGCCAACATAAAATTGTATAAAAAGTCATGCATCCATCAGTCAAACGATGGCGATGGTTAAAAGAGACACTTTCTCATGATGGATTCTTTGGTTGACGTCTAAGATTAGCAAACCGCTGCGAGCACGCCAAAATGGAGCAGTTCGATAGACGCCGGCTTCATAAGATGGGGTACCCAGGTTTAATGCCGGTGACGGGAAGCTGTATTTCTCAGACTTCATTTTCGTGTTACAGACACCATCATCGAAACACTAAAGCTTTGCTATAGTAATGAAGGTTTCTTGGCGCCGTAAAGAGATGGCCCGTGTGTAGAACCATTTCCTTGCAGATGTTATTCACGCTAAAAGATAATGAAATGGGTGCGAGGCGAGGGACACGAATACAATGTTACTTTTTACCGAAGTTGTTATTAACATTTCCAAGTTTTTGCGTTCAAAGCAGGTAGGGAACCTAATGGCCCCGAATAATTTTTAGCTTGATAACATTAAAGCTCTAAACCCACTTGCGCACCGCAAGTGACCAATGTGAACCTCAAAAGTTTAATCTTGTCAGTTGTGCATTGCAAGTTTATTTGGATTCAAGTTCATTCAAAGTATGTTTTTTTTTTCAAACCCTCATTCGCTCTTGGAACACAACCCAGTCGCAAGACATACCAAATCGATTTCTGGCTATGTTCCTCATCAAGCGCATCGCGGGGGCAGGCACGTGCGAAATGACATGGACGCAAAATGGAGATTTTCTAAACTAACTTAACTTAGATTACACATAGAGGAAAGCAAAAAAAGACGGCATGCTCAATGTGCTCTACTGTGCTTATTTGCCATGCTTAGTGTCTCAGATCCCTTCGTTTCAGCGTAAAATCACAAGGTTTGGTGAAGGCACACTAAAAAAGATCTAGAGATTATGTACCATGTCTCAATGAAGCATTCACGCTCTTTTATTTGGCGCTTGGAAAAGTTTTCAACAGTTCGCTGATACTTAAAACTTCTTTCGATAGAGAGGTATAATCGGCAAAAATGCGGAGCAGCTTTCAAGCAGCTCGATGCAGTTCTCATTAACAAAAACGTGAGGACTACTGAACCTCCTGCAGCAACTTCCAACAGCGCGCCCAAGACTAACCTAAAAGTGTCGCTTTGTGGGGGCAAACTGCTTAGGCTGAAGTATTGTTTGCTGCTTTCATCACAATGAGCCTAAGGTTGGCCGCGAGACAGCGTTTGAGTAAGAGGGGTGTTCAGAGGCTAGTTTGCGTACACTGTGGCTTGGTTTCGCAGTCAACTAGCAGAAAGTAGGCTGCAAACATTCTCCGCTGCCAGAACATAAATGACGGCTTAGTAAAAGCCATAGATGCCGAGAATGAACACTTCGGTCGAAACAAAAGGTGAACGTGGTCATCTATATTGCGCGATTTACTTCTTGCGCGTTTTCTTGCGCCTATTTGAGTAATGCATACCTGCACCACTGGGTCAAAAAGTGTGAAACTAAGTGAAACCTCTTGGTTTTTATTCGTATTCTCAGTGTTCTTTTTTTTACAGCCAGCCTGTCTACGCCTAGAATCGATCAGGCGATGGCCTGCTCGAGTGTTGACCAGAAATAACAAGAAAAAAAATCACAGAGCGGCGACATTTTGAGAGGAGACCGCATCTCTTGCTCCTCAAAAATTCCTTTCAACCAGGGCTTTCATGCATACGGACAAAGCCGACTGTAAAATATTCCTGTAAAACGTATTATTATTGTCCTGGCTATCCTACATCTGGTGATGCAAGGTGAGCTTGGCCATCTACGCAAAGATATTGGTCATTGCCCCACTTTAAGAAGGAAAGTTTGGCATCCACTTTAATGCAGCGGTGCGGATACAACGGAATGCTGTACAGCTTTCTCTGAAATTCGGCAGTTGAAAACAATTTGGCCTGACCCAAAATTCGAACCCGGGACCACCGCTTAACTGGAACCGTCGCTCTACGAACTGATATAAACAGAAGGCTCATAGTTTCTAGCGCGAATGCGAATTGGTTCGCGACTTGAAGTGATGAACAGGTGTTAATCAACGAGACTTAGTGGAAGTTCACGTGGTGGTTTTCTTGCGCATTCGAACGACTTGACTGACTGGATGTGATGAACAGGTGTAAATCTACCAAATTGAGTGGAAATTTTTGGGTGGTTATATTGAAAATTTTAATTTTCCTTTTAAACCTCGCCGACTAACACCTTCCCACCAGTTCGAATCATTGTTCAATTCACTCAACAAACTGCCTGCCTCCTGGTTACATCAGTTGGTAGAGCGACTGAGCCGGTTACGCAGGGGACTCGGGTTCGAATCCTACACCAGGACGAAGTTTTCTATCAACTGCGAAGTTTCCGAGAAAGCTGTAAAGCTTTCCTTTGTAGCCGTGCGGCTGCATTGAGGTAGATGTCATATTTGTCCTTTGCACTAATGTACTCTACGTTGAGGCTTTCTTCCAAATCTGGTTTATTAGCCCTCTCTCCACTACTCTTAATCGCCACGTCCTTCTTTCCTCAGTCGTACATACTTCTCACAAGGAGCCTCTCTCTCCCAATTGACATTTGCGAATCCCGCGCGCTCTTCGGCGGCAACATGTGCGAAGCGCTGCACTCTGCGACGTTAGGGCGAAAATGTGGTAAAATTAACCCCATCGTTCCAATCTGCCATTTCTGTGTCCTTAGTCAGTAACGTAGAGATCTGATCACTTCTCTTCTAATGTAACATGGCAGATCTCCAATAGAGAAGAACACCTAAATAGCAGTTCCCCACACAGTCCAACTTCGCTGAATTATATCTTCACAGTGTAGAACACGTTGATATTTCGATAGAAACGAAATATAAAATTCTTCATGTCTTCGATGTTTATGTGTAAAATAACTGAATCCGTAGCAATCCACCACGACGTATCTGTTAGCCCAGGTAGCGCATTAAGGATGTGAATCGCGTTTGAGAAATCTCACATTTATTACAGTTTTTTCCCACCTCGCCGTTACGTAGAGCACACAGCGGTCGTTGGACGCATACAGCACTGTTTAAGGCGTGGATGTGAGCTAGCCGCGCAAGTATGGCTCCAGCTAAACAGCTATGGGACAGCTACGAAAGCATGTTTCCGCATGAGCGGTGATACATTAATATGTGTTACACCCCCTATTTGCACCCAGAAGCTGCATAATCTTTAAGCCTTATGCACGACGATATCTGGGAACCGACGCGGAGCTGCGCGTCCACAAAATCTCAGGAAACGTTTCTAAAATCCATTTTAGCAGAAATGGCCTATAACCAATATCAGCCTAAC
Source organism: Haemaphysalis longicornis (assembly GCF_048455015.1). Lineage (NCBI taxonomy): Eukaryota > Metazoa > Arthropoda > Arachnida > Ixodida > Ixodidae > Haemaphysalis > Haemaphysalis longicornis. The sequence continues at coordinate 42,858,669 of NW_027526445.1, forward strand.
GCACTACTAGTGAAGACATTAACAACCAATCAGGCGCACAATGCAACAAACACGATCAAATATGGTAAACAAGGGTGTACTATTGCACCGACGACATTCCTGTAGTTATCAGATTGCTCGTGACAGGATCGCCCGTGACGAGATGGCGGTAGTTGTCCCGAGTGAAATTACAAGTGCAAACTACCGTTCTCATGAACACTTATATGTTAATATTGCCCCTGGCGGCCTCGGAGACCCTGCCTCTCCTACTTGTAACCTTGGGGATAGTTGCAGGAACGGCAATAAAAAAGCTAAAATTTTGGCCTTTATTTGCCAATTCAGTTTCACAGGAAGTAAATATAACATTGCCATAGGTATTTCAATAGCGTGAACCACTTACAGGGGGGCGGTGGGGGTTCTTAAAGAAAATCTCTATGCGCTAATACACTGTGTTTATTTATGGACCGCCCAAAATACAATATGCATATTAGCTGTCGTGTTCATGATTGGTATTTGCAATAAATATTGGTAAGTTTTGCAATGCAGGATAATACATTTTTCGGGCTATTGACGCCGAGTTTGTATTATGAAGGTTGTTTTAATTTCCGATTTAGGAGGGACTGAGATATAACGTCTTTATTTTGAAATAGCATGTTTGCATCCACCTTAACATACTTAGGAGCAACCTTCTGTGTGTTCAGCATTGGATAGAAGGTGAATGAAACACTTCTGTGGACAAGGGGTCGAAATCTGATAAAGAAGTAGCTGCCAACCCGTTTAGTCTCAGAGCCTCTTGACCCACAAAAAAAATATACAACGCCGCGGGCGGGTTGGATCTTAGGAGGAGGTCTACGTGGAACAAGTGGCACACAGAACGTCCCTGAAAACTCCCACACATAATTAGTGCCCCATGGAATGCTTCAAGAAAACTATTGCTTTTACTTACAAGGATAATGACGTGACGAAGAAGGTATCTAATTCTCCGATCTTTGCGCGTAAGTGGCTCAACAGCCAGAGATCGCCTGACTTCCTCATACACTACTGTGTTTTCCTAACTAAACCGATGAGGGTGACGGTAACGAATGACCTTAGTGGCTGCACGGACTTCCAAATTCACCCTGCGCCCAAACCTTCATTTGGGCCATAGTTCTCCAGACTATGGCGAAACTTTCAGCTAATTACAAATGTTAATTAGGTTACATTTATTAGCACCGTTCATGACAAAATTTAATTAGGTTAGATTCATTATAACCGTTCCTCATTATTTCGATGTCTCCCTGGTCGGCATTATCATACAACAAAGGTTTTGGTCGCTCGCATTCCGCACCCGTTCGAATCTCCTCCCCCTCACTAAACGTTTGCACCGCGACGTGTTCAATTTCCAGGTCGCGCGACGCAATCCATCGCATCGTTTACGATTCGAACTTATAACGAGCCACGGTTTTTTGATTACTTCACGTTGGGCGGTCGAAGATCTTGCAAACAAGCTCGGGGTCAACTTAATCGCAAAAGGTTATCAAATTTCTACAGAAAATAGAAGTGTGATAAAGGACTGGAGTCTGGAAAATATGTCGTTGCAAACCATTCGATTTTGGCAAATCGTTGTTTATGGTTGTAGGACTTTGTCCGGGCGATTCGTACAAAAATACCTTAGAAGCAACACTTATGTTTGACGCTTATTTTACAAACAAAACTGCCAGACTTTAGTGACTATTACTTACCAAGCATCAGCTCATTTCAATGAATCCATATAAGGCGTCCCAGTTGAAAAGTATACTACACGCAGAAAGCCAGAGTGGGTCAATAACTAGACGTCACGTATGTTCTGTCCGGTTTTTCAGACGGGTGAAATTGCAAAAATGAAAAATAATACTTGAATCAAGCCGCGCGGATGTCATGTTCGCAGTCTAAGCTTCTGGAGAAGTGCATGCTTTTTGCTTTTCTTTCCGGTTGGCCGGTTGCGCGTTGGCGACGCGTGATGGCCGTGTGCACTTCTCAAATTACTTTACGCCATGTGATATTGGTCGGCAGTGTAACTAGCTTTTGTGATATGAGCACACGTGACATTTAGCGGCACTCCTTCATTTGGTTTTCACTGCGTTTTATGATATAAATCCCCCCTATCTCGCATTGAAGAATGGGCGTCCTCATTCTATTCCAATTCTGTTCTAAGGAATAAAACTTGTCTTTGTTCCATTCCATTCAATTTTTTGAATTGAGAGAATATACCCCATGCTCACTCCTGGGACTGACGGGCAGGTCAATTCCATTCTTTCAATTAGGCAGCGCAAAGACTGCCTCAAGTGCTCTATCGAGTTATCGAGGAATGCAGCATGAATCTGATGTTATCATACGCGCTCACAACTGCAAACGTATGCACAATGTTTCACATGTCCCCGATTTGAGACATAGTAACAGTTTGGTTACATACCTGGTGCAGAACAACCACCCTTCTAATGCAAATATGTACCATTCCTTCCCAACAAAAATAGACAGATGTTCCAAAGCTAAAAGTGCCTCCAACTTCCAGTGAACCTTCGTCCAACCGATTGTCAATCCTGCAAACACCCAAATCGCAAGCGAACAACGAACCGACGCAAAACTATTTCGCCCACTAAGTAAACGCATTTATGATTAAAATGTAGAAGGCTACGTGGCTTATGAGATAAAGACATACTTTTCGTGCTCAGTCTGAATAATTGATGCTTGTGTCGTTTTCATTAAAACTTCTTTTTTCGCGATTTTCAAGCAACCGTTTTGACACAGCAGAACAGCTTCAGAGAAAGAGTGAAAGAAAGGCTTTATTTGCGGCCACCGGTTTCACTCTTGCGCCGTGTGTCCAGAGATGTATCAAGTTTTTTTCGGTACGGCAACCGGTCGATGGGTTGATACATCAGTTTAACGCTTTCGCTTTAAAAATAGACCGTTTCAAACTGCCCTGCTTGGGTAATAAGTAGTGGGATCCTTCTCCCGATTATGGTAATTGCAGGTTGGCCTGTTCTAACAGTTTCTTCCTGGGCGTCGCAAGATGAATTGCAGCAGCTGAAGTGCGTTTCGTTTGAGAGAAGTGTTAACATTCCGACATTTTTGGCTAAACATTTTCGTAAGTGCATCTTTTAAGGAGGGTGCTAGGAATACTGTATTTAGTAATGAGCTTGCGTTTAACACTGCAGTGAATGCGTATTTTACGTATTGCAGGCGCGGCAGCGTAAGTGTGCTTCCTGTGGTGAAGCGGTGAATTAAGCAAAGGAAACATCTATCCGAAGCAGGAATTTCGAAGAATAGTGCTCTTGAACTACGCTTTTCATTTAAGGCTTATAGGTGCTTATTGAAGAAAAATTTATTGTTTTCATCTATTTGAATTTTGCAATTTTGTATGTATCTGACGCATCTAAACACAGAATGAATTGATCCGCCCTTATAAGATATACCCTTTTTCTCTCTAATAGTTTTTTTGCGCCTTCAAAGAGGAAAAGTTGTGTGGACTAATGAAATGTGTTTTCTATTCTTAAAATTATCAGTGATGCTTCTGGTGCTAACAAACTATGTGATGTGCGTAATAAACACTAAGCAACTAGAGCTGACGTGTTGTGGCGCTTCTTATTGGAAACTCACGTTTTGTTTTTTTGCGGCCGGCGATTCCACTCTTGCGCCGTGTGTCCAGAGACGTTATCAGGTTGTTTCCGTCGAGCAACCGGTCGTGGGTAGATGTATTAGTTTTTGAAAGTCCATCGGCCCCCCTAAGAAGGCTTTCGCTTTAAAAATGAGCTCTGTCAAACTGCCCCTTGTCGGTTAATAACCAGCGGGCACTGATACTGATTACGGTAATCGCAGGTCGGCATGTTTTAACTGTTTCTTCTTGGGCGACGCGAGGTGAAGCTGCTATTGCGTTCATATCTGCTGTTTACGTTTTGTTGCACAGTCTGTCGCGTTGGATAGTGCAATCTCCTTCGTGTACCGTCATATCAACATGATGTCGATAACTTCGAAACATGTCTCTCTGACTTTTCTTATATGTACACGCGTTCTAAACTTTTACTTGAAAGATTTCAAGTGAATTAACAGCACTGACCTCAAATGGCATTGTAGCAACTTGAGAAAGGGGAGGGCTGCATCACGGAACATTGTTAACAGATTGTCATTAACCGTAGGAAAGTTGCTCCCACATAAAGGTGGACCTCCATTTCACTTGTTTATTTTTCTCACTCCACCTGAGCAAAATCCGTTCAATACAAGGAATTATTCATGACCAGCCCATTTAAAGTGATAGAACCATTTCATTACGAGGCCCCTCGAAAAATAAATAAATACGGTCCGTAAGTTTATTGCCATGAACACGGAACCAACAATATGCATAGGACCTGATCAAAAATTTGAAACCAGGCCTTCTTTCCTGAATACTGGCGATACTGCAGCTCTTGACCAGGCAACTAAGGCTTCAGTATTCAGGCACGTCTGTACGAAGGCGCGCAGGCCACGTGCACAGAAACACAGCAACCAAACCAAGAACCAGGTTGGCAGAACTGGAGGAGAGGTACGCACTTTCTGGTAGAAGCCAAGCGCGTGTCGCACTGCTGAGAGCTGTCAAAACAATTGCAAACAAGGGCGCTGCTGGAGCCGGAACAGTAAGAAGCAAACTCGCTATGGCTGCTGTGTCTTCTGCATTGTTGTATTTAATATCTATTTTTATCGTATATCACATCTGCCCATTACAGTAGCAGAGCGTAGAGGCAGAAATCTCAGTAAAGACATCCGAAGCTCGCTTATTACGCCTTTGGCGGGTGTAGCGCACACAGCACCCTCACTCACAATTTTGCTTTGGCTTCCTTGGTTTTGATTTTCTGGAGCTCCGGGGCCCCGCAGCAACAGTAGGACAGAGCGTCCATGGTTGTCGCCGTTTGCCCAGCCTACCGTGTCGGCTTACAAGCTAGAACGCTATTCATTCTGCACCTGGCGCGCAGGGTCGGAGGAGGACGCTAAGCAGACTCATTGTTTTTTATTTTTTTATTTATTTACAAGATACTGCAGGCATGAATGGTAGTGGTACAGGAGTGGTACAGGCAATAAACAGGTAAAAAAGAATATGAAAAGGCATCAAGCCTAACATCAATTACATACAACAACCAATTAGAGGGACTACATGACTTACATTTTGCAAAAAAAAGGGGGGGGGTGAAACATGGCACTGACGTAAAGCAATGCAACAACACAATGAAACAGTTTTATGTTTAATATGCGAAGGCCTAATATTGCTAGCTGCAAGTTTTCGTAACATCAGATTGCGGTCAGAAACTCCACGGCTTCAGATGTGTTCCGTTAGTATTTCACCCTCCTTCTTCTCTAAGCTATACTCCACCCGGTGGCCTAGAAAGAAGGTGATGTCTCTGACACGCCGGTCGGCGATCGGTGCCACGCACAGTTGTACAAAGAAAGCTCAGCCGCAAAAAGCGTGGCAAAATGAGAGAAAGAAGAAAGGCTTTGTTGAATGCTTGCTACATACACCACCGTGTGTACACTGCGCCCGGACGTAGCCACTCATCGATCCCGACGTCTTCCCTACTGGGACAACCCCTTCCCTACTCGCTACGGGGTTGGACGCCGCTGCCCCGTAAGGGATGGCGTCACCCCGCAGCCTTCGCTCCGAAGCTGCTTTTCGAGGGCCGCCAGGACCTGCTGGAGTGTGGCAAAGCACGAAGAGCCGACCTACCATCGCCATCGGCCAAGCGCGCTTGGCAGCTTAAAGTTCACCATTCACACTCAAAGTTCACACTCAAATTTCACATTTCCCACTCCTGGAACTCACGAGCAGTTCAATTCCATTATTCTATTTGCACAACCTAAAACCTGCCTCAAGTGCTCTATCGAGTTATCGAGGAACGCAACATGAATCTGACGTTATCATGTGCGTTGATAAACGCAAACGTGTGTAGAATGTGTCACTTGTCCCCGATTTGAGAGGTAGTAACAGTTTGGTTACATACCTGTTGCAGAACAGCTACCCTACTAATGCAAACATGTACCATTCCTTCCCAACTAAAAAAGACATACGTTCCAAAGCTAAAAGGGCCTTCAACTTGCACTAAAACTGCGTCCTACCGATTGTCAATCCTTCAAACACCTGAATCGCAAGCGAACAACGAACACACGCAAAGATGTTTCTTGCACTAAGTAAACGCATTTATGATCTAAATCTACAAGGCTACGTGGCTTATGAGATGATGAAATACTTTTGTGCGCCGTCTTCATAAAAGATGTGCGTGTTGTTTTAATTATAACAGTTGTTTTTTTGTGATTTTCAAGAAACCTTTTTGACAGAGTGGAAGCCTAGTTTCAGAGAGAGAGAGAGGGAGAGAGAGAGAGAGAGAGAGAGAGAGAGAGAGAGAGAGAGAGAGAGAGAGAGAGAGAGAGAAAAGCTGTATTTGCGGCCACCGGTTTCACACTTCCGCCGTGTGTCCACAGGTATTATCACGTTTTCTTGGTACGGCAACATGTCGATGGGTAGATGTACCAGTTTAAAGCTGTCCCTTTAAAAATCGGCAGTGTCAAACTGCCTTGGTTGGGTAATAAGTAGAGGGATCCTGCTGCTGATTACGGTAATTGCAGGTTGGCATGTTCTAACGACTTGTTCTTGGGCGACGCGTGATGAATTGCAGCAGCTGAAGAGCGTTTCGTTTGAAAGAAGTGTTAACAATCCGACATTTTTGGCTAAATATATTCCGAGGTGCATCTTGTAGAGCGGGTTCTAGGACTAGTGCTTTTACTAATGAGCTTGCGTTTAACACTGCACTGAATGCGTTTTTTACGTGTTACAGGCGCTGCAGCGTAGCATGCTTCCGTGGTGAAGCTGTGAATGCAGCGAAGGGAAGATCTCTCCGAAGCAGGAATTTCGGAGAATACTGCTCTTGAACTACACATTTCATTTAAGGCTGATGGGGCAATATTGAGAAAAATGTATTGTTTATATCTTCTTGAATGTTTCAGTTTTGTATGTATCTGAAGCAGATAAACAGCATGGATTTATTCGCCATTATAAGCCTTATCCTGTTTCTGTCTACCAGTTTTTCTTTGCGCCTTCAAAGAGGTAAAGTAGTGAGGACTAATGAAATGTGTTTTCGATTCTTTCAATTATCAGTCATCTATCTGGAGCTAAGCAACTGTGTGATGTGCGCAATAAACAGTAAGCACCTAGAGCTGATGTGTTGTGGTGCTTCCTATTGGAAATTCACGTTTCTTTCCTGATAATACTGTTATTGTGCCGCGGGTCATTAGGCAGTTGATACAAATATATCACACTTACACTCCCAAGAATTGTGAAGCGGATTCATTTTAGCCAGTGAATTAAACCTTAAGATATTCGTGTCTACAATGTTGGGTGATCAGCCTTCTTGGTATTTTATCAGCCTTCTTGGAAGTTTTATCTAACGCAAGAAACTCAAAATGCGTAACTACGCACGTTCGACAAGCTTTGAATATTTGAAAAACATATTCTTCCGTTGTACATGCCGGAACCTAATAAAGACCATACCTTGAAATCATTAAAGCTATTTTTGAAAAACTTTCGCTGTTTTTTGCATTATTAATATTTTAATTCTTCGTTTTTTAACAACTTTGTACAGTAATTTTTGTTTTATACATTCTGTTCTGCAAAAAAGTACCAAATGCGGGCAATAGCTGATTTATTGCTATAAATAATTTTCGGAAATATCTTGTAAAATGCAAATTGAGGCCGCAAGGAATCTTACAAAAGTGATAGTGGCGATAAAGACAGGCAAGAAAGCTAGAAATGGGCAGGGAAATAGCACAGCGTTCACGTTTGAGCATTATGACACCAATATGTTTTGCTAAGCATTGTCAAATATTGGCCTTAGAGAGCTTGTCCATTTGTTGTCTTGTCACCTTTGCCACTAGGTAATAATGGCATCAGGCAATAATGGCAGCCGAGGTATTGCCAAGTTCGGAATCAATGGCCTTAAAGTTTTGCTATGCTTGGGCTTGGCACTTTCTGCTGCTTAGATTTATATGCGCGGACGCGCTTGCTGATGGCTGGGTCGCAGATGCAGTGGAGGCATTGACGACGCGTCCCCGGCGTTCGTGGAGCCGCGTCGGGATTCCACGGAGCTGGCGTCGCAGCATCTGTGGTGTTGTTAGTTTCTAGTGAACCTGAGGCCCTCCTGCGGTTTTACATCTTTTTTTTTAACATAAGCTGCTTGCCAAACCGGCGGTCGCCAAGAGGCACTCGCTCTTGATTGACCGTCATTTTTTTGGTATTTTTAACACCTTACACGTTCCGTATTATGCCCCACACAGTATGGGTCTAGCTACAACTACGCTATTTATAACTAAGAAAGATGCGCGTCAACCGTTTGTTCGTGTATTTTTTTTGAAAAAAAAGAAAGGACCGGCAATTTGTCAATCACCCTTAGGTCCTAATACCGCCCGTCAAAAAACGTGGGTTTACTCACTGTGCCGCAAAGATATGATCTGCTGCGCAGCAAACTGCATAACACACCACCTGAACTTTTTACCCTGCGCTGAATTAGGCGCGCTTGTTGGCTGTATTGCACACATAAGCTCCCACATAAATTACAGCGTGTTACGTGAAAAATATTATGACGGCTAATAAATTAGTTTAACCTTCTGTGGCTGGCAACGCTCTAATTCGTGTCGCACCATGGCGGCGATGAAGCAGTCTGTCTTGATTTTTAACCAACCGCTCCAACCGCTTCCACTCACTGACCAGCCAGAGTCACTGTTAATTATTAACCATGACTCTGGCTACACCGCGAGCGGAAGTTGTTTGGCCGGTTGGGTAAAAATCAAGGCAGACTGCTCCCATCCAGTACTGCAATCCTGGCTGGCGTAGATTCGAAACCATAACTGATCAGTCTGTCTTGATTTTATGCAACCGGAGGAACTGTTTGCGCTCAGCAACGAGCCAGCGTTGCTATCAATAATAACAGTGACTCTGGCTCGGCAGTGGCCGGAAGCGGTTGGTCTGGCCGGGTTTAAACAACGTATGACTGCTCCCATCAGCGTCATGATGTGAAACTAATTAGACCGTTGCTGTGTCGCTGTGTGACTGAAATTTCTGTTAGACTGCGTCCGCGCAATGACATCGCATAGCCCGTTTACTTGGAGGACCTTGTGAAGCTCGTTCATGTCCCTCGCAACCGCCAACAGCATTCCGTTACTTCCCTCTTGGCTTCTACCTCCAAAGGAAGCCTGTAGTTTGTACGTGGCAGCGACCAGCACTCCTCCTGGGAGGCCGTATTCGTTTTCGGGCGCACGCTTCGTGTACCTTCCTCAGAACCCAGATTCGGCTGGCTATCTTTCTTTTAGAGATACGGAAGCACTGAGCGATGGTTTTCATTTTATGGGTCTTTTCATCGTCAGTGTCTCAAGAGCAGCCATGAGATCTGTTTACTGTGCTAGCGCACAAGTAATGTCCGCCGTCGGCACTATCGCCTGACTGTGCGGCAAACCGCAGAACATGCTATTATGTCATTTAGGCATAAAGAGAGAAAATGTTTATTGACAAACACCTTGTGATCCAATTGGAGCTCACAATCCCATTTTTTTTTAAATCAGAACGTTTTTTGTTACTTCACAACCCTCTTATTGAATATAGAGAGCCAGGGTTTTCGCCCGAGCAAGGGTGATTTTGTATTGGCGCCATTTTGCGAATCAGGACGTTAGCGCTGCCCTGTGC
>NW_027526445.1:42868479-42917876 GCF_048455015.1 Haemaphysalis longicornis
AAATACGTATGAAAACAAGGCATCATTGTAAGGAAAAAGCACCCAAATATCTATGAACTTTGTTTTACGTTTTGCAATTATAAAATTTTTTTAGTTGGAAAAACAAGTCCACCGAATACGTATAGCGGAAAAAAGCCTTAAAACATTTAAAACGTCTCGCCGCATTTGTGTGGTTATAACTGTTTATTCAAACTTTATGGCATAGTATACGTATTTTGTAAGTTCGGTCTTATTGCGCCATCAAGGAAACAAAACAAAACCAGTTTTAGGCTTCTTTAAGAAAAAAGGTTCCCGCCAAAGTGCTCCATACCATGAGGCGTTGGCTGCACCCGTAAAGTCTTTGATGAAACAGTAAGTTCTCGTCAACGCCGCACTCTGCGGATGGAAAGAACTAAAAAACGCGGCTGAATCAACTGAACGATAATGTACTCGCCAATGTAGTCAAGTATTCTTCGGCCGGCGGCAGAAAACAGACGCGCCGCAACACGCAGGACAGAGAGAGACGCCGTGCGAAAGAGTTGTGACGGATCGCAGAGAAACACTGCCGATTGGGAAGATTTCATATCCCTCCAAGAACGCTAGGGCAAAGCAAGGCATCTCGTGCTTAGATGTGTGCAGTTTGTTTCCGCATTTACTGCAGAGAAAACCTGGTTAGGTGTAATTATACTTTTATATTGCATAATTGAGCAATACATATATGAAACTTAATTGTTAGGGGTCACCCACACGCCGCAAAACACATTGTATGACAACAATTGTAGGAATGCTCCAACACGCCGAAACACTCCTATGGGATGACCACACACAAGTAGCCGTCTACTGCATTTTCTACCCGCCAAGGGCTGGTGACATACTCCAACTCACTTGCATCCTTCTACCTATTTGGGTTCAAATAAAGTTCCGTTTCCCACGGTAATTGCAAAAAGCAGTTGCAAAAAGCTAGTGTTACGGTAAAGTTGCGCACAATTTTTGACGCGGAAAATATTTGCGCGCTCTACTGTTATTGTTGCGAAATGTTCCAGCTTTATTTTTGAGTCCTTTTTATGACGACCTGGTGCTGTCTCGTTGGCGTCGAAGGCCTAGAGCTCGAGCGCCGTTATATGTACGGCGTTTTAGAGTAGAAACTAGCCAAAACAATGTTACACAGGACGCAAGACGGCGACTTTATACAGACGGAACAGGGAGAATGGCGGTGTCAATGATTCCTAACGCGGAAAAGGAACTTCGATTACCAATCACATGGCCGTGCAACCAGCAAGATGCAAAAGCATGGTACTATTCTTTGAACTGCGCACCAGTGAATTGGTACTTGGTTGCTTGAATGCGTGGAAGCCAGCGTAACTAAAAATATTTCAAGGAATGTTATGTGGCCGTGGTAATTAAGGGGATACCAACTTATTTATGAAAGACAACTCGGGAAATTCTCAAGAAGGAAATGTTCGGTGCGGCGGTTCCTGAAATTTGCAGGCAGGAGAAGGCATGAGGATGGATGGGTTGGAAAAGAATATAGCGTAACGTCAGGTGATACCAGATGGTGCCTTTTTGGCAAGCTGGTACCTTGTTGGACCTTCCTCAATGCAGCGGCGTCCTACCAAGCCCTGAAATCCTTGGGGGTGCTTATGAGCGCTTTCCTTGGCGAAATGGCAAAATGCGATAACACTCAACCTCTTTCCACAAGTCGTCTATCATACGCTGACCGACCAGGACAAAAAAACTGCAAAGCCGAGTAACTCTGGAAATTTCGAACTCTGAAATACGTGTTATTGGCCGTGCTTTGCATGGTCTACGTTTTCTGATAATTATAACTACGAGGGTGCTTGCACTCAAGAATACGGCTTCATTTATTCATCCGCTCTGTACTTCCCTGTTTATCGGGATTGCGACCACACGTTTACCACAGATTCGCCATTAAAAGCTCTTTCAAGTACTACGGCTGGCCATTCTTTTGGGGACCATTCCGGCGATGCGTTCTGACTACAAAATATTGATACGAACGCCTTCCTCGTATATGTCGCCCACCTTCTGCCATTGGATGCACTGTCGGTGAACAGGTTGTCACTGTAATTATCAGTATACAATGTTGCACTACTGTTCTGGTAGCTTCTGTAAAAATAGCACGTGAAGACTGTACCAACAAAGGAAAATAGAGGGGAGTGGTGTTGACTAAGAAAAAAATTCTCTGATATAAACAAACTTTTTTATATGCAGAAACGAGGTAGACTGCATACTCCACGTTTGTAAACACCGGCCTATAAGCAATAAAATAAAGACTGCTATAAGGGATACCAAAGCATTACGACCACGGGTGAACTATACTCTTTATCCAAACAAAAAAGACATAGGACTAAGGGATCAACATACCTCATTTATTTTTCGCAAACATGACTCTTGCAGATAAACCTAATGTCGGTGCTGATTTCGGTTTGCGCGGTTTAATTATTATTTCAGCGGAGTTCCTCACACATCGCTTACTGGAAGTTTTCAAACTGAACGGAATCCCCATTTCAGACCTCAAGTCTAGCGTTATAATAAAGATTGAGTATAACAATAGTTCTATCGTAAAAAACACTGACATTTCCTATAACATACTATTATCTTCTCAATAGTATATTCTGTTTAGTACAAGAATGCAATGTCCATAGAGCAGCTCACACACCCGCATTGTGCACCGCTTTGGGTAATAAATAAAAAAACCGAGGTATTTTTTGAAACAGACATGCGCTGCACCATAATTACGTTGTCATCGAGATAGCAAATATTTCTCAAGCAGGCCGCATACCTACTGTAAATACGCGAATTTGCAGCAAAGCACTCTGCATCATCGCCTTCTCAACGCCTATTTTCGATGTTTTAGCAGTTCTGCAAACGACCGGTCTTCTAAGGATCTCAAACGCAACCGAAGATGTTGCGGTACGGCGCGAACTCGCTCTGCAACAAAACTAGCTCACTCTCATCGCATATCAGTAGAGAAGAGGTGACGAAATTCCGTTTCTGCTACTCAACAGCGCACGCTAGGCGCACGACCTTCTGGAGGTATTCAATTCCTCACACTGGCTTTTCTTGACACGGGGAAATCATGGGCTGCCCGATTCATCCTGCATACTTATCATCCACCCCTGATTTGCTTTCTTGAAAGATTTGTTTATCTCTTGTGCAAACCGTTCCTTTGCAACGTATCCAGTTGGCAAGTCCCGCCCGACGTACTCTGGCAGGCAACGCTCTTACGATTGGCTTTTAGTGCAAAAAAGGCGTCGGTGGTCTCGCTCTGCGGCCTCTGCCGCGTTCGCACACATGGCCGCTTATTTTTAAAACGCAGCTTGCTCTATCTCAGTTATGTCTCCCGTAGCAAGCAAAAGTCATGGCAGAAGCCAGCAAACCACTAATATCTCTGCGACGTCGCAAAAAGATCCGAACGTCTATGTCCCAGCAGTATCTCTATTAAACACCCGTACAACGTGCAATATTTTAATGAAAATTTCTGAATGTTGAGATAACGTCGCTGGTACCTTAATGTCGTGCGTTCTTTCAACTTTGCTAAAGACGTACTCTCGATGTTGCTGCTGCTTCATTTGGGGACGGTATTTAGACATATTTTGCTGACGTTATTCAGATGTTCCTGGTACGTCCGTTTTTTACTTCGAGCATGTCTATCGCAGTTACATTTATTTTATAACTATATCTGCTATACTTTATTTTCAAACTCTCCCGCAGGCGTACTGTATTGAAGTTACCGAGGGGTTTTGTGTGTGTTTTGAAAGGGCTTTGTACCGAGGGGTTTTGTGCAAGTATTGTAATCCACCGTTATTGCTTTGAACCTTTCACCTTCCAAACATTAGCCCAATACCGCACCTCACGAAAAGAGGCAGGGCCTTATAGCAGAATACGTTTACAAGCGACGTTGCCAACCAGCCTTGTAAGCTTTTTTTGGTGGGGTATGAAGAGACGGGGGGGCATTGCCGACAAATCTCAACAAAATAAGGTAGGATAAATAACGACGACGCAATTAGCACAACTTTACTTGCTACTTCATTTAACCTTGATGTTACGTACGGACTGTAGCTTCAAGAATTAAAAGTCTGAGCAAAGCAAATTTCGGGGCTGCCTTTATACTGAGGTTACCGTCAAAGGTCACTTGTAGGTTAAACGGCAAGGTACTCTGCCTTCTTTTGCCTTGAAAAAAAAGTCGACGACACCCTCATTGCAAAAAAAAACTAAAAAAATCCGTGAGGTTTCGCGAAGATTCGAACCATAGACTTTCAAAACACAACACCAGCACCTAAGCTGCAATCTACTCGACCACGAGGCGGAGGCGCGGTCAATTATGCTAATACTGCAAGTGATGTAACCAAAGCTCCCTTATTTAACCCAAGAAAAGCTATCGCGCTTCATCGTTCCCCCTATGCAAGCTACGGTAGCCGCGAATGAAATTAAATGTGCCGGCAGATATCTGGCGTTGATAAACTTTGTTCGTTACGCACCGCTCTTGCAGACAAGCCAATCATGCTAACACTACAAACGATGCAGCCAGAGCTCCCGTATTTAACTCACAAAAAGCTCCCCCAAACCCCCGATCTCCCCGATGAATGCCAAGCTAGCCACGGAGGAATGCGCACTTTCGAACAGAAATAGCTTGTAATTAGCCTGAAGTCACCAAATTACCGCACGTTAAAAAAATGATTGTTTTCTGCGAACATATTGACCCCAAACCAGGAGATGGACATGGAATCCGGACGATGTCGCGTGCTTTCGGATTCTTTCTGGCCCGGCGTCGACGCTGATATCTGGCGAGCAGCATAGACATCGGCGTAGCTACATAGGAGCAGTCGGAGAGTGAACTTGCCAGCTCGGACCTAAGTAAGCAGCTTTGGCTCGCTGAAACGGTGAAGACGGCAGGCCGCACCAACGGAGTCGTGGACTTAGAACCCCGCCCACTTCGAAGCTCGATATACCTGTTCAATAATGTTTTCTCTTCCTGCTCGTCCTCCCGCGTCAGCTCACGGCGCCGTGCATTTTGCCGACGCCATCAACGCGGGGCGATGTCGACGCCCGAAAGCGCGGAAACTACGCTGCAAGTGGTTGCGACCTCCAAACAAACCGTAAAATTACGGCACCTACAACCCCACAGCAGCTGTATTTCCACCGCAGACCCTGAAATTGCCTTAAATGCCGTAATCGAGATTGTCGGTACAATTATTGTTTTCTTAAAAAAATACCCACGCTCTAACTCTTGTATTATATTGGCTACTAATATCCGTATTTACCAATAACATGGGCATCTATTTCGCAACGCATTTTTATCAAGGTGGTGTCTTTCAGGAAGTAGTTTTTCAGGAAGACACGAAATCGCTGCGCGGCGAGTCCGATCGTCCAACAGTTGTTATAACTGCACTTCGTATCGATACACGTGCTACAGGACGGCGACAGCAGGGGTGTGCACGCGTTCAACTTTCATTTTTTCGTTGATTTCACTACCATGGATTCATCTACCGGACGAAGAAATACTGCCAAGTAGTGGAGGTAAGTGAGTACTAGTGAACCTTGTTTTCTTGTCATGTGTATTTAACGTAGCAGAGTTGCTCTCGAACTTCGGTATGCGTAAGGGGTGAGCCCTAACGACTTGAGGGACTCGCTTTGTGCGTTGCGGAGATTTGTCGGTAGACCATTGTACCTGGCTGCTGCGTTTGTAAACAGAATCAATTCTCGCGCAATTTCTAGCCCTGTGTGTGGTGAAGTGATTTGTTCTGTCCTGTTTTGCTAGGCAAAAGTTTTGATATGAAACATAATAACAGAAGCTAGAGAGTGCGAATAAAAGTTCATGTGCGAATGTAAGCGTGTCTGCGTTACACGCACATCGTGTACTTTTAGCGTGATATGGGTTTTTGTTTCGTTTCTGCAGATGCCGTTTTTTTTCGTCATAATCGTTTTCGGGTAAAAAAAACGTGCACAATAAACTGAATGATTTTCGTGCGTGTAGCAGTAAAACAAAATAATAAATTGGGTGAATTCCGAGAGTACAGCATTAGATTCGAGTGCCATCTGGATGCTTTTTTCGTGTTTCGAATAAGTGTTCAATCTTTTCGAACGCCAATTTTGGTCGTGAAATGTCAGAATGAACAACGTGTATGCAACCCGAGTCTATTTGTAACGTCAGAACTACAGGCATGTCGTAACTACTACAGCAGTATGAGCAGCGGTGGTTGTGTTTCGTACTCTTACTGCAGCATCGCAAACGTAAATTAACCATAAAGGGTTAACAGCGCACAAACACGACGACAGAAGGAAGAGAAGACAGGACAAGCGCTTCCTTGTGTCGTCGTGTTTGTGCGCTGTTAACCCGTTATGATGCTACACCAACTGGCCCACCAAGCCATCCTCGTAAATAAACCTTTCAAAATATAGTAAAAATATTCAAAAATAGCTGTTAAGTTTCTGTCACTTACAGAATTTTCAGCTTAATGTATTTAGTGCGACAACACCTTGGTGATGAGAGTAACACAGCATTTGGAATTTCGCAGGTTTAAGGCAGAGTACGATTCCGGTGGCTGGCCTGTCGTTTGCTAATAACTCACATGTTGCAGGCTGGTGACCGGTGCAACTTATACTATGTGTGAATGTGATTGTGCTGTAAAAATGTCTTGCACTACTTTGATGCTTCCTGCTGTACAACGTATACTTCAACTAAAATGTAGGCCTAGCAGGACAAGCGAACAGGCCAACATGACGAGTTGTTCAGTGATGTGCTTTTTGAAGGTTTAGTTATGCATATATACCAACTAGCCCACATCGCCATTATGCGGCAGAAAGTAAACGTCCATGGCAGTGACGCTATCCGGGTTTGTGCATGTTTCCTTTTGCCACATTTTGTAGACATGGCTTCATCCGTGTATATATTGTCAATTCCATCCATCTCAGCAGTTAGGATAGAGACAGAAAAATATTTTGCAAGTACGGATGGGACCTGTAGCTGGGCGAAAATGTCCTCAGAGTCCCCATTCACGAATATAGTGGTACCTCAGATTAGCTGTCATAATTAATGTTAAGGTTGCCTTAATGTCAGCCAATGCTGACATTAAATTATATCCACTCCGCTCTCTTCCTGTCCCTTAATGTTACACCCATCTTCTATCGTTCTATTGCCTGCTAAGTCGTCCCTAATTTAAGTTAGACCCTTTTAGTTAACCTGGACGTTTCTTCCCCATAGGTGAGTACCGGTAGGATGCAGCTGTCAAACACTGTCTTTTTCAGGGCCAATGGTAGGCGGCCATTCTTCATTATATCAGTCTTAAAAAGCTGTAATAACAACGCAGCTGTATTTTCCTGTACCCATGCCTAGATTGATGAACTGGCTTGCAAGGGAGGTGCTACTGCAACACTCTGCACAACGCGCCTGCTCAAGCTACTGTTGACGGTCAACTTGTAGCAGGACTTCTCCTGGTTTGAGAAACAGGGAACACGCTTTTTTCCACCTGCGAGTGGCATCCTGCATTGTGTGTAACTAGATGTCTTCGTGTAGTTACAGACAATTAATTCTTTCACCGGACAGTGTATAGGGCCCAGATTTTTATTGTCAGTCACATCCTGCGCAGATATCATCTTTGTCGACAACCTGCGGCTTCTTAGTTTTTTTTTTTGCTATAAGCGGTATTGAATTTCTTTCAGCCTTTGGACAATGAAATTTTTACTGACTTTCCAACCAATCCGGCCTGCAACTATTTTGTCAGTTTTTGGCACCACAACGAAGTACGCAAACTGTTCAAGAATACCTACCATACCTGATGATGAAGGCATACACCATTGAACCGCCATTGAATCATTTCCTTGCTTCCATGCGTTTTTATTTTGTGTTGTTGTTCTTTGAGCGTATCACGTTTTGTGAATCACGTAGTAATGTAAATGTGTCTTCTTGTAACTAATATTCAATAATTTCCACGGTCGCCATTTTTTCGTTTGTTCCCAAATCATACCACTTGTGTGAAATATTAAAAAATAGTAACTTTTTTTTCCGAAACACAATTCATTTAGTTGTTTTAAAGGTTTTTGTTGTATTATTGTTGTCCAGCCATTTCACTAAGTATGAATCATTTGATCACGTAAATGTCTACTGCTCTTGTAACCGCCGTACGGTCATTTCTTTATGCACACCTTTTCTATAGATCATAACCATTTCCCTATATGTTGGTTTGTTTAAAGTAGCTTAAATTTGTATGGCACTCAAAACCACCACTCAACACCACTTCTGTGTTTCCTAGGTGCTTTTGGTTTATTGTTCCTCAAACTTTTTACTACATTTGAACTATTTAGTTTCGCAAAATTGCTGTGTTTTTATACCCACCATTGAATCATTTCTTTGTTTTCACACACTTCTTGCGTTGTTTTTCAACCAAATATTTTAATGTGCGATATTTCAAGTTGCATAACCATCTTGTGCTTGTACCCTAGGTTTACATGTTTGCTTTTCTTCGTATTTTTTGTCAACCTTTCTGCTGTGTGTGACTTATTTATAGTCATGAATATTTGTACTATTTTTTTAATTGTACAATGTGTACCCTGCGGGCCAGGGCAGATAGGAATGAAAATTAAAGTGGTTGTGTTGCGAAAGCATATTAAATAATTTGGAAGTCAATATAAACGGTTTCACCTGAACTCTTCTGTGTTTTATGTGTACTTTGAAAGCTTTCTTACTACCCATATGCACATACTTACAGATAGGATAGGAGACTCACATAATAATTAGTTTATTTTTGAATTGTTTTTGTGATAGTTTATTCGTAGAAGGCCTGTACAGTCATGCTGTATGGTACAATTCGATAACGCTACTGCGGTCGCCTTAGTGGCCAGGGCGCTTGTGCTGACCGGGACTGGTTTGCTGTTACTTACTGCCTCTTGTTTTCGATGCGACATTTCTTGTTTACAGCTGTGCTTCATGTGCTTCTGCGAGAGTGTGTGGTCAGATTGGCATTTCAAATACGAGACTTCATGCAGTAAGCAGCACTTCAAAAGTGGAAACACATTCATCTAGAAACCAGGTCACAAGTAACAACAAACAGTGCTGAATAGCTTGCAAGACATGTATTTGAAGTATAAATTCCCACAAGTAGGCAACCCTGGAAAGGGGGCTGGCCAAACTTCCAAATAATATATAAAGAATGTAAATTTCACGCATACAGGTTCATCTCCAGAATATCATACTAACGTACACAAGTCATGAATATAACAAGCTAATGCTTGTGCCAAAGGCACAAAGCCAATGTGAAACAGACATCTATATACGTCTTGCATGCGTACCACAACAATATCCATAAGACGTAACAATGAAGTAACGTCCCGTACACAGCATATAAAAGTACCATGAGACGTCAATTTACGTTATCCTTTTTGTGATTTGGACAAGTTTTTTGCCATTGTAGCAACATTGACTATATGTAACTGCGACCCCAACGGTACGTCTCCTGGACATCTGCAATGTCGATTGCTGACGTCTCCGGGATATCTGCACGACTTAACGTGGTTTGCTGGGAAGCCAACTTCTTCATACGATGATGATAATCGTGACTGCAAGGAGAGGAAAAACGTTCCCTCGGTCGACGTAGAAACTGGTTCCGTCGCGTTATGGAGCCAATGTGTATATGACTGCGGCGTTTCGACACGGTGACAGCAGTGTGAATTTGGACAGCTGTGCATACCCTTACAAAACCAGACAAAAGAATCCTGCATACCTTCGTCAACCGACGGCCATGGTTGAACGCGAAGCTTTATTCGTGCGAAATCCAATGGCAAAGGGTCAAAGGCGATTAAAAGTCCAAAATGCATCTGAGTCGAAGTTCAAACCAACATAACAAGGAAGGAGTCTCTCACTTGAAATGTTCTGCATTAAACCATCATTGCAGTTAAACGGATGGGTGCCCGGCGTCAGTTCTGCAAGCAGGATTCATGGCAGAACAGGTAATGTGGAAAAGGTAGCACATGATGACCCAAGGAACACTGTTCGGCCAATTATCGGTTTCTCTGCAAAAGGCAAATGCATTTTAAGGAAAACTTTCTCCAAGGCGAAATAAATCTCATTTTTTGTCATAGTTTGAAGCGCCTGAAGAACAGGCGCCTGATAGAAGAGAGTGCGCCTCAGTAAGAGAGACGGGAGCCGCTTTCCGCGCTCTTGGAAAAAACGTTGGAGGTAGCACCCTGTAACTCATCGTCATCGAAACAAGAACAGCATATTTAGGTTCACCACAGAACAGCTGCCTCTCTTATTGACATCCGCCCGCTCCTGGCCTCGGTCCCCGAGTTCATTATTTGCGTTCGAATTTTTCCATTTCTTCCTTCCGTATGTATACCGGCCTTCGCACTATACTTGTATCGTTTCATGGTACTAATTTTGTCTCTTCGTGCTTTAACTCTTGTCGGTTAGTGCCACCACGCAGCAATACAAGCTTTATTGGTGTTTCTAAATATGAGCTACGATATCTTCGACTCGAGTGTGCTTCCTTATGTAGGATTCTTCTTTCCTGTCCCTAAGTGCTGCTCCTGACATTATATGTTACATAGCGAACTTATATTTTTATACGTACCATTAGTTAATATTTTTGGTACTCATTTTAGCCCCACGACTTACCAATTTACTTACCAATTTGGTTATAATTCTTCATTCGTTCTATGCAGTTACTCTGCAGATCCAGTGAGTGCGCCTGTTCGCCTGCAAACATGCAATGGTAACATATTACGCGTTCATACGCAACCCTGCGTCCTCCCAATAAAGATTTCCAAATATACCTTACAGACATGCTCTGGACAGCTTGTTGAGATCGTACTTCCAGTCGCACTCCTTCCCGGATCGTAAGTTTTCGCTTTGTTTATGAAGAAATATACTATCGGTACATATTTTATACACGTCTACTGGACGTTTTAAGAAGGTCTTTTCTCTTCCCAGCTTTTTTATGCTCCCACACATCTGTGTTGCGTACTTAATGGAAAGCTTTTTCATAGTCAATAAAGGCAATGTAAAGTGTTTAGCGTACTTTGCTGTTTTATGAAATAACTGATTGACATCACGGATATGATGCAATGTTGAGTAATATTTCGTAAACCCCGCCTCCTCTCTGTTCTGGGAATGCAGGCTGTAACTTATGCTGCTATCTATTGCTCTGTAATGAACTTGCATAAAACTAGGAGTAGGCTGATTGGTCTGTAATTTTTACGGTTTTTGAAAGCTCTCATTTTGTGAATCACAGTTACATTGCTGTTTTCCCAGCCGAAACTAACTTGTAAATACTTTAAGCATTTTGAATATAGTCCAGCATGCTCTTCCTGTAAAATATCCCCAGCCGAATTTCATATTTTTCCGGCCCCACACGGGGCCCCTTCACTATTCTTAGTGACGGTATTGGTGACACCGCGGACCCCGAGCCCCCATAATCATGTTGTAATATAGCGTGGCTAGGAGTTTTAATGTGAAGGGGAGAAACCACTACCGGTGGCCGTCAGAGCCCAGGTCACCCACCGGCGGATGGGCGGCCTGCCTTTTAACCAGGCAGGACGCTCTGTGACCTCTTCAGCTATTAGGGTAAGGCTGACGAAGAAAGTACCACCCTACCCTGCTTCTTTTACATACGATATAGTAAATCGTAGCCGCCCTCCCTCAAACATGGTCGGCCCCTGAAAAGAGGCCGCGCCGAAGGTTCATTTCCGTAACTCCCAGCCCTCAGTTCTCTAAAGCCCGATAACTACCCCCGTATTTTGGTGTTTGAATCCACTGAAGAAGTAAAGCCTCTTGCATCCCAGTCTCTTTTCCTGATATCAAAATTTCTGGATAGCATCATTGGCGATTCATATAAGGCCAAAAAACCAACAACTGGAGAAATCCTGGTTGATGTACACAACCAATAGCAAGCCACGATCCTCCTTGCTCAAACTCCATAGCCAATCTTGGAATCAGGGTGACACCCCGCGGGAGCCTCAGCTGATCTCAAGGTGTCATTTCCGAACTAGACCCCATGAATGAGACATGCTCACCGGCTGGACGGCCTGAAAAATGAGAGCGTGACAACTCTGAGGCGCATAAATATAAGGAGGCATGACAAAGTATTCTTGACCAAGCACATTATCCTTAGTTTGCACCGGTCCACAGGTCGAGAGTGCGTAAATACAGATTTTGTACAATGCAATGTCCTACCGTACATTCTAAACTCGCGTCGCTGCTTTAAGTGCCAGCGGTTCTGGCATGGAACCAAATCCTGCCGTGGCCGACTGACCTACGCAAAGTGCGCCCAGCATGATCACCCATTTGACAATTGTTCATTCCAAACCCTCGCCTGAACAATTGCCTCGCCTGAACAACTGAACAAATGCCTGAAAAACTGCCAGCCTCTTACATCTGACGAGGAGATGGATGTCGAGCCATTCCTACCTGCAACGCAGCGCAAGGAGCGGCCTTCGACACCCAAGCCTACATAAAGGCCCAAAAAGCCCCTTCCGAGAGTACAAGCCCCCAGAGACAACACATGAACACACACACTCTAGTCATTATTAGATATAAATAATCAGAACACAAAAGATCATCCAATGAAACTGCAGAGACCTCCTTTAAAACCTCGACGATGTGTATCTGATGCTGCCTGCCAATTAGTCAAGTATCATGTGTCTCGAATAAACTCTCCTCAAGTCCAAACAAATTTCTAAAATATGTACATAGTATTCAGACAATACAGGGTGGCCTGCACGCACTTTTTGGGCGGTGTTATCGTTATGATGCCCCTCTCTTTAAACACTGTCCGTGGGGATGTAGCAATCCATACAATAATATTTAATAGGTTGATAATGGTATACTCCATTTACGTCTCTTCTGATTTTTCGCTTCTGATCTCTGATTTTGAGACACTGGTTGACCAGCAACGCTAACCATATATGCTTACCGGCGAACTTAATGCGCACAACTCTCTTTGCGGCTTCTCCCGAACGTATGCCCGAGGTCGCCTGATAGAGAAGTTTCTAACATCCTCTGGAGCATGCCGTTTCAAAAAAACAGCCTACATACCATAGCTTAGGACACAATATATACCCGCATCTTGGCTTGGCTGTTGGTTCTGCAGTTCTCTTTCCATGTCTTGAGTGCGGTGTTGCCACGGTCCCATATGGTAGTGACCACTTCCCCACTTCACTAAAATATACAGGTAAATGCCCAAGCAGTTCGTCTTCCCATAAGAGGGTTAATGAATCAAAAGCAAACGGGACTATGTTCACAGAACCACCTAAACTACAATACTCATACATAAAACACGTATACGTGGAGGAAGCAGCACATCTTTGACACCGCGAAGAGTCCAATCCCCACGCCTCCAATGCTCCGCGAAACCAAAGGAGGCCGTGGTGGAATGAGGACTGTAGGCGGGCGCGAGAAGCGCAGAACAAGGCGAGGGGTATCCTAAGTCGGTACCCCACGTCGGATAATCTCTTTTTTTTAAACGGGCAAAGGCTTTTGTGAAGCGGGTGCACCCTGAGACGAAAAAAGGAAATTGGAGCGCCTTTCTCAGTTGCATCAACACTTATACAGACACACAGAAATTCTGAAAACGATGAGGAAAACTACAACGACAACCGACACACAGCCTGCCCATTGTAAGTAGTACAGGGGACACAGTCGTAGACCCGGCTAACACACTCGCACAACACTTCCGGAGCGTGTCCAGCTCAACCAACTACACTAACACTTTCATGCAACAAAAAAACTGCCGAGAAAAATCCCCTACATGACAAAGACTCTGCATTACCACTCTGTGAGTTTAGAGCTGCCTTGAGCACGTGCAAACCTGGAGCTCCAAGCGCAATTAAGATTGCATGCACCATGATACAACACCTACGCCGATACATTCTTGACACACTCCTACACCTATACAACAAAATATGGCTTTCGGGGCCGCTTCCAAAATCTTGCAGGGAGGCTATTGTAGTGGCTTTTCTGAAGGGAAGGACCCATCCTCTCCTGCCAGCTATCGACCTATCGCTCTCACAAGCTGCCTGTGAAAGCTTCACGAAAACATTAGATACAGGAGCACGTATACTTCTTAGAGTACAATAGTCTTCTTGAGGACTGCCAGGCAGTCTTGAGATTACGGCCTCTCCCATTGAGCGCCACCCTTCTCTGTCCTTCTCCGCGCAAGTTCATTCTATGCTACGATTTTTCTTAATTTTTTAATCCGTCTAGTTACACACTTTTCTACTGTTTTAGTTCCGCCTCTCGGTGGCACTTTTGCTGCCGTCGATGTCCACATATTGTCACTTTGTCGGACTACACGGCCAGCCCAAATGTATTTGTTGTTTATTAATTTGAACTATCACGTCTTCTATCTGGACCCATAATAAGGTAGGCCGTCTCCTGTGCATAAGCATAGCTCTTATTATTATTAGCTTCACTGCACGTTGCGCGTGTTTGGGTTCCTTTCTGGATGTTTAAAAGCCGCCGAGTTTCTTATGCCTATGTTACCGCCGGAAGATTCAATTATTCAATACATCAGTGTCTATAGAAAGAACTCGCTAACTCATCATTTGCTGTGAGTGCTTGCCCAAAGAACCTCAGCCGTATCCTATTTTGAGCCGAATTTCCTTCCCATTGTTGGGCTCTGCACTTCCCTCCGGCCAGTATAGTTATATTCTTCTACTTGTTGCAGTTTGTCGCTACCTATGGTGGAAATGAGGCATTCAGAATGTTTATTTTTTACAATTTGGGATTTATTCATACTTACCTTAAGCCCGAGGAGAAGACGCTGTGGATGTAGTTCTTTAATCATTTTTCGAGTAGCTGAACAGATTCACAGAACAAGACTATGTCATCGGCGTCCCTAAAATTGCCCAAGTAATCCGCGTTTCCCTGTAAACCTTAGCATCCCCAGTAGAGCTTCCTGAATACTCTCTCCAGACATGCTGTCAACAATTTTGGCAGGAAGGTATCTCCTTGCCACACCTCCTTTCGGATTTAGAATTTATCGTCTTGCTTGTGAATAATTATCCGGCCTATGTGGTATAGCAGTCCCTTTTCGGTCGTTTAAGGCGCACATCTCTTCGGCGGTGCTAATTTAATAAGACTCTCTTTCAGAGTGTACATATGCCATGCAGCACCGCCTATTACACTCTGCGAATTTTAGAGGCGAAGCTCCTAAAGCCATGGGTCTGTCCATACCTTGTGTCTTCGTGGTACGTGACCACCGCATGCTTTCGGAGATGTCGCAAAGTGGGCCGTGTGGCACGCGCAAGAACCGGCTGCAACCGGCAGCGCAAACTCGGCACCGGGAGCGCGAGCTTGTCTGTGTTCGCCAACGGAGGCGCGAGCGCACGTGCACTGCGAGGGGGAGATCACGCAAGAGATCACGCCACGAACGCAGGCAGTCGTTCTCGGAGATCGAACGAGACGCAAGGACCTTTGCTCGTTTCTTTTCGTCTTGTTCGGGCACAAGTTCGCCCTAAATGGAAGTTCGCTCTTTACCGTTGTGTCCCATCCTACGTGACAAACTGTGGTGGAGGTGCGGGGTAGTCCCCGATGGCGCGGGGTCTTTCACCAGGTCTGGGCCTCGGAGCATTGACTCCGAAAATAAAAGTTGATTTGTACAATGTACGTACACAGTCTTACGTCTTTCTTACTGATGTAATGGGCGAACTTTCACGGGAGAGTTACGGTTACAGATGATCTTCCCCTCTCGAGCTTCGCCCCACTTATCATCATTCATTCCGTGGATATGGAGTGATTTTTTTTCCTTTGGTTGACGACGAGGATGTGGTCTATTGTAGAGTATCCTTTTCGTAAGCCAGCCTGTTCTCTGTGTTGTTGGGAGTGTAGACTGCCGCTCGTTTGGCTATTACCTTGGTAAACATACAGCGGGTATAGAAACTACTGAGGGCAGCTGTTTTGTAGTTTTCAAGGACTTTGTTTTATCTTTTCCTGTGCATTAAAACTATGTTGACGTTTTTTCCAGGCTTTGGGTACCTTTACACTCCTTAACCAATCTCAGAATTGTTTAGTGAGCGTTTCTAGTAATATATAATTACCCTCCCTGAGATAGTATATCGTTATGATGTCGGCGCCTGCTGAATTTCCTATTTTTTTCCATTCTCATCATTCACTCTTCGTATCACTTCTCATCTGCCGACTATCTAACACTATCTGAGCTGTCAACAAAAAGACGCAATTATCACTTCAACGTTTCCCCTTAGAAAAGATGCCCTAATATTTAGTTTTTTTCCGCGCACGAAATAACTTCAGAATTTTTGGCAGGCCACATAAGTTCCCTCCCATCGATGAAATGCGTGACTGCACTTCAAGAGATCCAAGCAATGCCTTTTTTAACAAGCGTATTATATTTTCCGTGATTTTTGCTTCCTCTATATCTGATATGTGTGGGAGTTTTGATGAGCCCGTGCGCAGGGTACTTTGTCAATGGTGGAAAACATGCGTGAAAATATGTAAATACGCATATCTTGTCTATTGTTATACGAGAATATGTCTGTGTACTTTCTAGTTCAATTTGTTTTATGCGCACGACTGCATACACCGGTGCACGCACAGAAACCTTGCACATTCTTTCCCACTCCTGCTATAGCCCCACAAGGGCTGCAGTATGTTTAAATAAATAAAATAAATAACTACATTTTACTGCCCCTGTGGCTTTTCCACGTCCTCTTTAGTTACTAGTGTAACACTCCACCGAGTTTTTAGGCTCAGTAGTTTCTCCTGGTCGAACGTCGCTGGCATATAGCATGGTCTAGATTTGCTACGCTATTTTAGATGCGACGCATCTCTTTAATTCGCCTTTTCCCGCGTCGTTGTCGCGGCGTAGTCCGCATCCTCGGCACGGCAGCTGTGCGCTCCGCCGCTCTCACCGCAGCGCCATCTCTGCGTCAGCGCGGTCAGCTCGCTCCCGTCGTGGTGTCAGCTGTGCGTCAGCGCGCAGCTTGCGCTCGCGCTTGCGCTCGGTTATCACATGCGCAGGCGCTGCTCTGCGCTTCTATGCGCTGCTATGGGCTACGCTCTCTCATTCTGCTGCATATAAACGCGGTAAGTGCTCCGCTCCGCTCAGTCGCTCCGCCGCCGGCGCTCTGATGACATCGTTCGATCATTTGAATAACGCAATGGCAACCCCCGATGCGTCGCATCTACCACATGGTTCCCCTCGCGGGAAGATGGCTTTTCTTTTTATGATGTTTTTCTGCGTATTCTTAGCCTGTTTCCCTATTAGTCCACTCAATCTGTCTCATAATTGCAAGATTTCTCTTTTCTTTCTTGAAGCTTCCTCGTATTTCTAACGTTTCTTCGATGACTGCCATATTGTACGAACCACTATCATTTGCTTCACTTATGCAATTCAATTTTTAAAGCTCTGCTAATTTAGTTTCACCTACCGTACTCGACAACTTCATGTTCCCAAGCTTCTATAAAGGTTCCTCCGATGCTTGTTTTTTCCTTTGAGTCTCTTTGCTACATTCTGTTTCTCCAATACCCCCTACTGACTCCGCGATTGCTATTGTTAGGTTGTCGTTTGGGGTGTGCAAACTGTCCTTGTTCTCACCTACTAAAATTGAGAATTTGTTCTGATGGGTATTTGAAACTCCAGCGTCTGGTCTCTCCCTGACCTGATACAGGAGTTATAACTTTGTCCGAGTTTATCAATTTCTCTTTTCAGATTGAGCTTTCCTTTGCCCCTAACCATCTCATGATCAGAGCGCTGAACCTTGCGTAGAAGCTACACATCCTGATGAGTACTTGTGTTGTCACCGAGAATGAAGTCAATTCCGTGTTTAGTAATTCCTTCGGGGCCTATCCATGTCCAATTCTGGCACTTCTGTTTGCGAAAAAATGTATTCAATAGCCTCAGGTTATTTCTCTCCACAAATTCAACAAGTGTATCTCCTCGACTGTTGAGGGGGCCTAGTCAAAATTTCCGAGTTATTTTTCTTCTACTCTGCGTCTACTCTGGCGCTACGTTTGTGCCTACTAGCCTCGTAACACGACTGTGAACTGGGTTGTTCCCCTTAGTCACTCCTGACAAGACTTCTTTGTACAAGCTGTTTTCATCCCCATCCTTGTATCTACGTGTTGGTGCAAAGGTTATTCGATGTAAACGAATATAAAATCGTTCATGATTAAAACAGCGCTACTTAGACGCGAAGACGAATGAATAGACACACAGGAGATCCACAAGGGAGATCATGGAAGCTTTTCGCCTTAAAAAAGCGGGAGCTTCTTGCGTCAGCCCGCCTTCTGTACACTTACCAGATATCGTGTTTGTCTTTTTGGAGAGGGTTTGACTGGGTTTTCTAGTTTTCATTACACGTGCCACGTGATTGTTAGGTTGTTAGGTACTCGCTGCTTTCTGATATTGTTATGTCCTTCCTTCATACGTATTTTCCAAGTGTATCGATGCTATCAACATCTCGGTGTTTACGCAGATTCATGTTTTTCTTGTATAAACGTTCGTATGTATGGAATTATTTCAGTTGCTTGTGCCCTCCGTGCTGTGCGTCTCTTCATTCGTATTCGTGTTTAAGTAGTGCTTTTTCAATCATGAAAGCATACCAACAAGCCCAAATGGCAGTTCTTATAAAATTCTTGTTGTCACAATGATTTAACATGGAATTAACATGCTTCGAATATGTTATCTCCAGGGAATTACCCCGACAAAATATGAAGTGCACCAGTACTTCGTAAGCTTCGTGAATTCCGGCACAAGCTAAACAACGCTCCTGCAAACATTGAACTTGTAGCCAATTGTAGTCCTATTGCAAGGCTCGCCCCTGAGCATGCATGAATAGTTAGGCACTCTGATAATAAACAACTGTGGTTGATTCCTATGTCGTAGGAATCAGTAAAACACGAAATTGAAATGTGCAGCGAAATCTGCAGCTGAGCATGATTTGCGGTCGGCGGACGTCGTCAGGGCCTGCTTGGCGATCGACGCCCTGCTGTCGGGTCGGTTCGGCCAAGGTGTACGGCGGTCATTTTTGTGACTGATATGACGTCAGTGAAACCTTGGGGTATCGCGGCGTAAAAAACTTCCGTGCTAGAATTACCATGAGCAGAAAAATGATCATTGCGCAGTATTTTGCTGTAAATGTTTAAATTGGTTGTCTTGTCTAGATATAGCCGAACACCCATTTGAAAGCGAAGAAAATCTTGGTTTTTCGCACATTAGTGTTCTCAGTACCCTGTCACTGGCACCATGTGTGACAAGTGGCATCAAACTGCATTGACCAGAATTTTAAGTGTCAGCTGTACAAAGTGGGTTCCTTGGGGTTAGAGTTGGCCGCCGTAAATGGCCAATCCCAATATAAAGCTTCGCTTAACAGGGGTACACACATTTTTTGTGTAGTGTCCACAGATAGCTTGTTCAACAGCTGCAGTAACAATCATTCTTTTTTATATTTCTACAGATACAACATCACAAGTTCGGAATGTTTTGCAATAAGACTGCAGAAAATGCTCGCTCTACAACCAGCGCAAAAGCGTATAAGTGATAGCTCTAGCACCTTCAGGTAATTTTTTTTGGTACATTTATTACCACTGCATTGGAAATATTGCAAACATACCGTCACACGCTGCTTCCCCTTCTTCACTGTGACCGGCTTCGCAGAAGTGTAGTCGTCCATTTCCTCCTTAGACTCCGTAAGAAAGGAGAATGAAAGCACTTGAATAGCCAAGATATTCAAATGTGCATGTGCTTGAGAGAAAGTTTGATTACATGATGTATGCACCTAAAATAAGATACCATTGCTACCACCCAGTATAATGATTTCTCACTATGATCGACGCAGAAGAACATCGCTTTGCTCCCTTACCCATTTGTGGCCAGTAACTGTTTATACCACCAATATAGGGTAGTGGTTTATTACCTGAAGAAAAAGGTTGGTAATAGACTGGACCCTTAATAATTTGAAGTTGCTTAATTGAATCTTTCAGTTGAACGGCAGTTATGTGATTACTGGCAATTTTAGCGGCAATGCAATGGTAGAAATTGCTCGATAATGTGAAGCTATAACATATTTAATCAGAAATGTGACAGTTATTTTGCAATGAAAGCCCACGTAATCATTATTTCTGAATAATTTAAAACTTTCGCCCCAAGAACGGTGCCATGATTTGTACAGATGTCGGCGACATCGCAATAAGGGCAGTGGACAGTTGATAAAGATGCAGGCCAGTTAGACTCAGCCCGGGGTATGCATCTCTATCTTTTGTGGGTGTACACGCTTTTTTTATCAGAGTAACACAGCATTGGGAATTCGCAGGTTTAACGCAGAGTACGATTCTGGTGGCTGGCCTGTCGTTTGCTAATAACTCACATGTTGCAGGCTGGTGACCGGTGCAACTTATACTATGTGTGAATGTGATTGTGCTGTAAAAATTTCTTGCACTACTTTGATGCTTCCTGCTGTACAACCTATACTTCGACTAAAATGTAGGCCTGGCAGGACAAGCGAACAGAACAACATGACGAGTTTTTCAGCGATGTGCTTTTTGAAGTTTTATTTATGCATATATACCAACTAGTCAACCTCGCCATTCTGCTGCAGGAAGTATACGTCCATGGCAGTAACGCTATCCGGGTTTGTACATGTTTCCTTTTGCCACATTTTGTGGACATGGCTTCATCTGTGTATGTATTGTCACTTCCATCCACCAAGCAGTTAGGATAGAGACAGAAAAATATTTTGCAAGTACAGATGGGACCTGTAGCTGGGCTAAAATGTCCTCAGAGTCCCCATTCACGAATATAGTGGTACCTCAGATTAGCTATCATAATTAATCTTAAGGTTGCCTAAGTAGTGCCAATGATGACATTAAATTATATCCACTCCGCTCTCTTCCTGTCCCTTAATGTTACACCCATCTTCTAGCGTTTTATTGCCTGCTAAGTTGTCTTTAATTTACGTTAGACGCTTTTAGTTAACCTGGACGTTTCTGCCCGATAGGCGAGTACTGGGAGGATGCAGCTGTCAAACACCGTCTTTTTCAGGGACAATGGTAGGCGGCCATTCTTCATTATATATGTCTTCAACAGCTGTATTAACAACGCAGATTTTTTCTGAATGAAAGCACTTGAATAGCCAAGATATTCAAATCTGCATGTGCTTGAGAGAAAGTTTGATTATATGATGTATGCACCTAAAATAACTTACCATTGCTACCACCCAGTATAATAATTTCTCACTATGCTCGACGCAGAAGAACATCGCTTTGCTCCCTTACCCATTTGTGGCCAGTAACTATTGATACCACCAATATAGGGCAGTGATTTATTACCTGAAGAAAAGGGTTGGTAATAGACTGGACCCTTAATAATTATTAATTTGCTTAATTGAATCTTTCAGTTGAACGGCAGTTATGTGATTACTGGCAATTTTAACGGCAATATAATGGTAGAAATTGCTCGATAATGTGAAGCTATAACATATTTAATCAGAAATGTGACAGTTATTTTGAAATCAAAGCCCACGTAACCATTATTTCTGGAATAATTTAAAACTTTCGCCCCAAGAACGGTGCCATGATTTGTACAGATGTCGGCGACATCGCAACAAGGGCAGTGGACAGTTGATAAAGATGCAGGCCAGTTAGACTCAGCCTGGGGTATGCATCTCTATCTTTTGTGGGTATAAACGCTTTTTTAGCTGCAGATAGCGCCGTGTCAGCAGCTTGTGTGGTGAACACTTCATACTATGATTTTAGCTATCTTGCTTAACAATGATGGAAAACCTTCTTTAATTATGATGGAAATTCCTTGACTTGGAAATGAATGTGAAAATTTTGAACCGTAATATTTTTAGCAGAATCACAAAGGGAGACGTGTTGTGAACTAATAAGAACGGCACTCTTGGCGCTTTTCCTAATTGTAAGTCAGGTTCATTCGAAGTGTGTTGCAGTGTCCGTGGGCTTCCTAGTAACTGGAGTACACTGCGCCTCTAAGATTATTATACTGCTGAAAATTTACCTGCGGCATTGCTGCAGTACTCATTGGAAATGCAGCAAGCCTCAAGTCTTAAAAGTAAGAAAAAGATTTACAAATAATTGTACTTTTTATTTCAGGGTTGTAATTACGCAAAGGTTGCTGTTAGCCGGAGATCAGGGATCCTATAGTGCACAGGTCACAAATAAAAAATATTTCTTAATACCTTTTACTTTTACCTCAATAGCACGCACCTCGGAGTGACCGACAACTTCGCAGCTCGCGCAGTGGCTCAAGTCAACAGGAACTCCAACACTGCCGTCAGGCGATACTGTTATGGTAAAGAAAAACTATCAGGGCTATTGACTAAGAATAAAATACAGCCTGGTAGGGAGAGATCACCGCGGCATCCGCATTATTTAGAAGCCATCAGGGATAACTGAAGACTTGGCTACGAATGTGATAGCCCTTCCCGAGACGGCTTCCAGATCCCGCGAACCTGCCTCGATTTTATGACGAAGTGGTGGTGGAAGTGTAGAATGAGTTGGATGACTTGGCATCCACCACTCGCCGCGAACTTGACGACAAGCTCTTCGATGCAGATCACTACCATTAGTAGCACCGCAACTTTGCATCTAAACAATGATACTGAAGCTACAATATGGGTCTGTCAATACTCACCTACAGCAGCTTCGCCATTCCGGCCTTGTGAACCTTCCCTCAATATGTTTGCTAAAGCCGCTGGAACTATCTTGTGCAGGGCGCGTCGCAGCGGGGACGACATTTCTTTGTGATTTTTTCGGACGCCCACAGAATTAGCTCAAGCTTGCACAGCGCTGCCGGAATAGAAACGGAAGTGCGTAAAGATTTAACTTTACGAGAGGAATTCTTATACAGAGGAAGAATAAATCGACAGATAAAATATTGATGGAAGGCCGTGTGTGGTAAAAGTTTGGTGAGCCACGCAATTCGCTGGCCTTTTTTTTTCTGTGGGAACTTGAACACGCCAAGTGGTCAATACACACGAATGTGCTCAAGTTTGCCGAGTTCAAGGTGCCCTGTAAACAAGCGCGAAGAGAATACACGACGCAAACGTGCTGCTATGTCTCATAGCTCACGTTGCCCTAACAGAGCTATTACAGACCTCCATCCTCCGGAGAAGAACCCGGCAAAAATACAGCAACAACGGAATGCTATTCTGGCGCCACTAGGAGAGGTTTGTACAAGCAGGGAGTCTCGCGAGTAGTTGTGCCCGACAATCCACCACCGCAACTCGCTAGTAGTCAGCATTTTAAGGAAGATAGTCGTTATGTAGCCACCGAAATCAGGAAATTTGTCTGTCAACCACTTCAGCCATCCGGAGAAAAGTTAGGAGTTCTGGATGAAGACGTATAGGAACGCTAAATATCGAAGACATAAATCAAAGAACACATTTGGTAGTTGTCCGTACTGTGGAACGAAAACGAAACAAAACACCAACGCAAAAGGAGAACTCGCTCTCTTCAATGAATTTAAAAAGCATTTGTGTTTGTATTTGCATTAGAAAATATAAAAATACGCGTTGAAAATAACATTTTGACTTTAAAAAAACGGTCACGCCATTATGGACCTCGTGTCAGTGTTCCAAGTTCAATAGTGACAAACTTTCCAGTAGATGGCGTGAGCAAGGTAACGTTAGAAGTCTGAACTGACTTTACTAAACCTCCCCCTTTTTTATCTTGCGCATGATCAAGAAGGAGCGGAAGAGCATAAGGGATGAACTGGGAAGATAATAGAGGTATTAGCGTGGTTCGGGAAAAATGATGCTGTCGTATTTTCAAAACGTTGGCAGCTAAACGAGCAGGTACGCAGCCATTTCTTTAGGGGCACTTCAATAAGATCTTCAAAACATCACATACACTTGGTAATGAAATCTCGTTCATTCCATTAGTCTAACCAATTTAAGACACACCGTTCTAGTCTCCAACCATATACCATTCACTAAATGTTGCGGTGCATTCGAGACCTGGCTTCCCTGAGATATTTTGTAAACATTGTGCCTATGGACGCGCTCGCAGCCCAGCATCGTTACACTCAGTCTTCTGTAATTACAGTTCTGGATTACGGGCAGGCCTTCCGTTAAATATTATTTTTGTGGTTGCATCTAGCCTACAACGTAGTTGAAACTGTTGGTAAAGCCTCAACGGTAATTCATGCATGCAAGAAGCAGTGTATTTTCTCAGAAACGCGTTCATGGGGTCATTGGAGTAGTTTGCGTTTTGTGTATAACTTGACATGTTTAAAAGTCCTAAGGACCAGCAATTGATTTCCGTAGATTGCTTTCCCTGGGAAAGAACTGCGGAAGAAACACTATCTTTTCGGGATGTATTTAACTATGACTAGTACTCAAACATCACATACACTTGGTAAAGAAATCTCGTTCTTTCCCGTTGTCTAACCAATTTAAGACACAGCGTGCTGGTCTCCAACCATATACCATTCACTAAACGTTGCGGTGTGTTCGAGTCCTGGCTTCACTGAGATATTTTGTGAACATTGTGCCTAAGGACGCGCTTGCAGCCCAGCATCGTTTCACCCAGTCTTTTGTACTCCCAGTTTTGGATTACGGGCAGGCCTTCCGTTAAAATAGTTTTTTTTTCGTTTGCATCTAGCCTATTACGTAGTTGAAACTGATCGTAAAGCCTTAAACGGTAATACATGTATGCAAGAAGCAGTGCATTTTCTCAGAAATGCGTTCTTGGGGTCATTGGAGTAGTTTACTATTTGTGTATAACTTGACATGCTTAATTGTCCTAAGGACTAGCAATTGATGTCCACAGTTTGCTTTCACTGGGAAATAACTGCTGAAGAAACACTACGCTTTCCGGATGTACTTACCTATGACTAGGACTTAAATTTATTATAGGGGTGACGCTACTCTTGCTCGGGTGCTGTCCCGGCCGTACACGGCACATTGTTCACCGCACATTGATGATGATTGTGGCAGGATCCCCCTAGGGATTGGCCAACCAAAGATTGGCCGAAGAGGTTGTAACGTTTAACGTGTTCGTTGCTACCCAACAAGGAGGAGAGGAAGAAGAGGTTGTCGTTCGTCGCCTGTGAGCTAAAACACGTACCGGGATTACGCGACACAAGACACCCTGCAGAAGGTGACGGCCAAGTTGGCCGTCACGCAAAACAGAAGTTCTTTTGCTGCGGGGAATGCAATGAACGCGCTCACGCGAAATGCATGACTTTGCCGGACGACGACCTGCACCTTATCAGGTCCGGCGCGCGACGCTTCATTTGTAATTCGTGCAAGAGTGTATCGTCAAAGCCTAACCCTAACGACGACCACGGCACTTCTTCGGCAGCAGAATCTTCGCCTGTTCCTTCGTCCACCCCTGCCGACGCAGCGGCCGCCACCCAGCCCGTTGACCTTGGCGTTGAGCTCGTCTCCCTCCGTGCCCTTCTCATGGACGCTTTGGAGGGCATTTCTTTTTTGTCCACCAAGTCACTCAACTAGGGGAGGACAATGAGCGGCTCCGCCGGGAGAGTGCAACAAAGGCCGAGGCTCACGCTATCGCAGTGAAATCGCTGCGCCAGGAGGTGCAGTCTCTCCGCGGTGATTTGGCTCGTCTGAGGGGGCCGCCACGGCTGGCTCATTTCCCGCCGCTTCTAACCAGGACAGCCGCGGAGACGAAACCCGCTGCCCCGCAGACGCCCGGCTCTGCCCAGAATGCTGCGTTTCCCCTCCTTTCCTCTTCGTCGCCCACTCTTCAAGCCAACAATGAGGACGGCGAGCGTGTCTCGTCTGAAGCCGGGGGGCGCACGGCATCGGCGGGGCTGCAGGAGCCAGGCGTTGCTTCCGGCTCGACAGGAAAGACCCAGCGGCCTGCGCGTTTTGGTGTTTGTGTGACCAGCGAACTGTCGGTGGTGGCATCACGACCTCGGCGGAAGGCAATGTTCGTCTCGAAGCTGTCTCCGGCTACCACGCCGGCACAGTTCCATGAACACTTTTGCAGCCTTGGAGTACAGCCTCCGGCCTGTCGTCGACTGAAGACGCGCTATGCCTCATTATCGTCTTTCCACGTTGCTTTGGAAGACGAGGCATTCCAGCGCCTTCAGGATCCTAACCTGTGGCCCAAAAATTGTCTGTTCAAGCCGTTCGAGGGGACCCTACACGACCATCATCTGCACCCATCTGAAACCAGGCAAGCTGTACAGGATACTTAGCGTGCTATAAGTACTAATCTCAGGCAGAAAAAAAATGTCATTTCAAAATGTCGATGACTTTCTTAGGCTTTCCAACCATTATGTTCCAGCTCATGCACTGTTCTTCACGTAAATATTCGGAGCATTCGAAAACATTGGGATGAATTTGCCCTACTCTCGAACCTTCTCTCAAACACGGTTGACGTTTTTGCACTCACTGAAATTAATATCACTGACGACCTGTCCAGCACCTTCTGTCTTCCTGGTTACAGCAAACACTTCCTCACCCGAAAAAATAGCAGGGGTGGTGGCCTTGCCGTGTTCATAAGGCACAGTTTGTTTGTTTCAAATATTAACATTGTATTTTCGTCGGCAGAAGCTCTGGCTTTTGAGCTAAGCAAAAATGATCTTGTAATCCGTTTACTAGTTGTTTATCGCCCTCCCTCCGAAAGTGCGCTTTGTTTCATAGAAGAACTGCGGGAGGTGTGCAATAAAACTTTCAGCTCAGGCAACTTGTGCATAATCGGGGATTTCAACATCGACTTGCTCCGAAGCGAGCGGTCAGCTGTTGATCAATACTTGAACGCCCTTTCCGAATTCGGTATAGAGCCTCTTATCTGGGAACCCACAAGGGAGGAGTTCCTAAAAGATAATCTCACCCGTACATGTATTGATCACGTCAACGTACGAGCATCCGAGCTTTCTTGTGCGGCCGGGGCTGTAATTATGCAGAAACTAGCAGATCACTACTTCATAGTAGGTCAGTTAACCAAATCCAACTCTTTACAAACGGATCATTCTCATACTGTCACCATCTTAGATAAAAAGAAGTTTGACAAACAAATTGCTAGCTTTGACTGGAATGCTTTCATTCTAGATAATAATAACGCCACTGCATATGACAATTTTGTTCGCACGTTAGGCCAGATGAAGGAGGCCTGTAAGAAAACGGTAGTAATAAAAAAACGGAGGGCTGAGCATCAATGGCTTACCCCTCGTGTTTTGGCACTGATAAAAGAAAAAAATATGCTTTGGGCAAGATGTCGCCGAGCCCCTGACAACACAGCGCTGCGCGACGAGTGACCGCGCAGATTCATCTGTCAAAGAGGCAATTCTGTAGCGAACAGTTCAAAGCGTCTAGTCGCAATATGACTAAAACTTGGTCCTTAGTAAATCAATTACGAGGTAACGAACGCCTGTCTATTAAAAGCACAATAGAACGCAACTTTGGTTCCGCTACTTCCGACCTGGCCAACCAATTCAATGAATCGTTTTCATTGGAACAAAACGATCCAGTGCAGTGTGCTAGTAACAATACACTACCAAATTTTGTGTCAGCGTCCGCATTTATCCCGCTCTTGATAGAGCCTGATCTACTTTGCATAGTCAGTAGTTTAAGCCGCAACAAATCATTAGGGCTTGATAACATACACATAGGTGATCTCTGCAGAACTATTGGGTATTTAAAAGGTGTTCTTTTGTTTATACTGAACAACATAATTGAACATTGCTCTTGGCCAGACAGTCTAAAGTGCGCACGTGTGGTTCCCCTCTATAAAAGCGGCAAAAAAAGGACCCTTCGAACTACCGCCCTATTTCAGCTGTATGTTGTTTTTCTCAAATTCTTGAAAAGCACATATTGGGTGTCATGACTTCCTTTGTGACAAAACATGAGTTACTGAGCGAACATCAATACGGATTCATCTCCGGCACGGGCACGCAGGTGTTACTTGAAAAGTTGTCTGATACCCTTCATAACAGCATAGATCAGAATGAGGTTTCGTTTGGGTTATTTCTTGATGTTAAGAAAGCGTTTAATACTGTGAACCATGGTATACTCTGTTCTAAATTATACCGTTATGGCTTCCGCGGACCATTTCTATCTCTGCTTCAAAATTACCTTCGGGATCGTTCTCAAGTGGTCTCACTTGGGTCAGTGCTGAGTGATAGTATCAGACTTAAGAGAGGTGTCCCGCAAGGGTCTATCTTGTCACCTCTTCTTTTTAATTTGTATGTTAATGACTTAGCTACTGTTGTTAAAACTTCGAAAATCTATCAATACGCTGATGACACCCTGCTGGTATCTGGCAACTCTGGTTATTCTTTCGCTCTCTCAAATCTTCAAGACGATACCAGAAGGGTAGCCGATTGGTTTGAAGCAAATTTAATAAAAATCAACCCTGTAAAAAGTCGGCTTGTTTGTTTCCGAAATCGACGGAAAACAGTGCCGAACGACTGCTTCATTACAATACACTCATTAATTGTGCATCTTGTTCCTGTGCCCGTATTTTCTGTGTCGCGTCTGTTAAATACCTAGGTGTACATTTTGATGGGGATCTTTCGTGGAACACACACATGGCTCACATATGTAAAAAGCTTAGAACTATTGCTTGTGTGCTGTATAACTTAAAAGTGTTTCTGCCTTTCTCTGTTCGAAAAATACTAGCTCAAACTTTGGGTTATAGTGTTCTTCGTTATGGCATGTGCTGTTTTTTCAACTGCTCCGCTACCTGGAAAAAGAGGGTTAACAGTATTTTAAAAAACATTGCCAAGAGTGTTCTTTATAAGTCACACGTGCCGGATTCGGACAGTGTATTTAAGGCAAGTGGTCTACCGTCATTCGATACATTGTTTAAGCAAATCGTCGTGCTAAAATATTTCTGGTGTATGGATTACCGAACTCCCAATGTTAAACCTACACCTCTGTGGCACATACCTCGATATATGACGCCAAGGGTCCGTACGCATTACGGAATGGCTGCGCGGCCATATTATGTTCCTGCTATCTTCAACGAATTGCCTGACGAATTGTTCTCTTCAACAACACGGAAACGCTTGCGTGCTGCTACGCTGGCATTGGAAATATGCTGAAGTATGCATGTGTACGTGATGATTGTTAGCTATTTCTTTGTTCTCTAATTGTTTTCTTGTGATGAGGAAAATGCCATCCATGTAGCTGAAACCATGTTGATTTATTCTATCTCTGTTTGTATGTTTGTCGGTTTGTCGGTTGTTGTTTGCTTTCCTTTTTTCTTTCCTAGCTTTAATTTTCCGTCTTCTCTCTTTTTTTTCCTTTCTCTTTTTTTTCTTTTTATCTGTTCTCTTTTGTTTGATTGCCTTTTTTTTACCTTCCTATTCAGTTACCACTGTCAAAGAGTCTTTTTTGCAGAAGTGAAGGCCGTTGCGGCCGGGCGACGCCGCACAAGCCCACCTGTAGGCTTTGGCGTCCCCATTTTCTTCTGTACGAACTCCTTGATAATAAACGATTATTAAACACCGAATTCGCCGACTTACCCATGGAGATTCTCATCGTCCCAAACAAGCCGTACATATTCACCAGAAACATCGACGTAATCGACGGACTTGTCAATGGAGCGGTGGAAAGCTTGACGTGTCGAGTCTTTATATGATGTGTGGCAGAATGTTTCACGGTTTTACCGATAAGCATTTAAGCTTCGCCCCTCTCCTCATCATTCACTTCGTAGAGATGGCGGGATTTTTTTCATATAAACTCACTGGAGCAACGTCGCAGGCATTTGGAGTTGCTTGGTTATAGCGTTGCATGTGCCATCTACTACTTTTACTACTACTACTGTCACCACCCAGAAGCAAAACGAATATTTTTGGTGACACAGTCTCGATATACTGGCAGAGACATATTTCTCGTCAGCGAACCATAAGGCCA
The DNA here is from genome assembly GCF_048455015.1 of Haemaphysalis longicornis. Taxonomy (NCBI): domain Eukaryota; kingdom Metazoa; phylum Arthropoda; class Arachnida; order Ixodida; family Ixodidae; genus Haemaphysalis; species Haemaphysalis longicornis. Next base: position 42,898,279 of record NW_027526445.1, read on the forward strand.
AGGCACCACTCTTTGCAAGAGGCAATTTCCGCTTTACAGCCAACATCCTTACGAATAGAATAGGTTGACGCAATTCTAACACTGCTTGTTAAGTTACGACTTGCGCGAAGAAGTCAAAAATGACGCGAAGAGGTTGTAATTTGCTGTAACCTTCAAAGTGACATGTATCCTAATAAAATACAAGAAAAAATGACGCTGAAATTTAACACATTCTTTCCTATTTTAAAAAACTAGAAGCAATGTAAAAAGTTTTGTAAAGATTTTGCACTTTGTTTAAGAATTATAATTTACCTAAGAATAGTATTTTTAGGATTGTTTACACATTGACAATTTTATCTAGTGGAAATACCAAAATTGGCGGTCTTCTTAGACAAGTATCTGAAAACATTACGGGGGATCCTAACGAACAAGCACTACGCGGACGCCTTGATCTGGCAAAGAAGTAGGACACACTACTTGAAAGAGATAGTGGCAACAATTTGTTTTTTTTTCACTTCAGCTCCCCCACTAGCCTGCGCCCAATTGTTAATGCAAAAAAAGTAGTTTTCAGGGAGTGCAGCCTTTTAATGAAGCGCAAAATTTCTGTGTCAGCGATCAAATTCCACTGAATGTTGTCGGAGTGATGCATCGGCAGGTGTAGAGTGTAAAGCCTAGATATGAATTATTATGAAGGTTACCGTCATCTCGTGGTGGTAACACCATAGCGAGTTGACACCTCGAAATCCGCGCCCTCTATTCTACGGGGCACACACGTGGGTGTCCCCCTTTCTCTGCCCAGTCCTAGGCATCTGATGAACAAACACAACAACCCAGACCCAAACCGGAGATGACCCTTTGCGCAGTACAGCTGGCAGGGTGCATTGAGCCATGAGAGTCCAACGTTTAAACCACCCACCAGGACAACGGCTACGCCATAAATGGTGGCATTAAGCGCTGCGGTGAGTGCATGCCCCCTGCCTCCACCCCCACCACGTGCACACCTAAACGGGCAACCGGGGATCGGCTCACAATTACGCGTGAAATACACTCGCGAAGGGCGAGTTGAAAATGTTATTCAGGCCAGACTGAGACGCATTATTATTCTTCCACCAGCAGAACTATAACCACCTGGTTAACGACGGCCGCCGAAGCGACATTATCGGTCGGAATGGCTTTCAAGGTAAACAAGAAATCTTTGATCCCGCCGGCATTCAAACGCGGCAAGTCAATTTCAACGGGCAGGGACCAACAGCTGTTGGACGAGGTGGAAATTAAGGCGGCAGAAGCCGCGTGAACAATCTTGGCGGCAGCGATGGCTGCGGCTTTGAGGCGTTTGAAAGCAAAGCCTTACTACTTTCGTCCAGCGATTTCGTGGAGGATGCACAAATGACCTCTTGACTTGAGACACACCTTTCGGCGCCACATCCCTCGAAGCTTTGGCACGTGGTTCAAAATACAGCTAAACCAAAGGTTAACCAAGCGAAACCAACACTATTTATTTATTTATTTATTTATTTATTCAAGATACCTTACAGGCCCATGGGGTGGGGCATAGAGTAAGGGGGAGCACATAAAATCAACAGAGTTAGTTTACAAATTATATAACACCGCTGGGCAAGACTAACAACCAATATGAAGTCAACTGTATCAAGCAAATACACACGCATACCCACACACACTCACAAAATCGAATCTGCGCGCGAGCCTTGAAACTTGAAGTCGCGTTAACAGAAATTTTGTTGATTTCCGCACATTTAGTGAACAGTTAGTCAATAATACACAGTAAAACAGCATCTAGTCAAAAATGAACAGGATCATACAATGCCCTTTGAAATATCAATGCCCTTTGAAATATCGGACACTTGCCGAAGGCGAGAAAAAATAACTAGTAAAAAATACAAACTGTCTAACTGTCTGCGAAATGTTCAGAAGCAAAATAGTCAGACACAAGGCGCCTAAAGGTTACACGGCATGACACAGATGCGATATGATCGGGAAGATCGTTCCAAAGGCGTATAGCACTTGGGAGGGCAGATGAGTTAAAAGCATGTGTGACACCGTAAATGCGTGAAAAGCTGTAGTGGTTGAACAGTCGACGTGACGTGATAGATGGTCGTTGAAGATTAAACGGTGGCGTTGCCGACGCATAAATGTACTTATAGAAAAGGCATATGATTGCGATATAGCGAAGTGTTTGCAATGGCTGGAGACCGCATTGGCGTTTAATTTGTGTGATGCTAGAATGCCGGTTATAATTTCGAGTTATGAAGCGAGCAGCTCGATTTTGGATGGATTCAATCATGTCAATAATATATTTTTGAAATGGTGACCAAATGAACGAAGCGAATTCCAGTTGTGGGAGAACGAAGGTTTGATATGCTAGTTGGCGAACATTTGATGGGGCATGCCATAAATTGCGTCGTAAGTAGCCAAGTGATTGAGATGCTTTTGCACAAATGGTTGAAATGTGGTCAGACCAAGACAAATCGGGAGTTAGAATGACACCTAGATATTTGTATGTCGACGTTCGCATTAGTGAGCTACCTTTTAACATGTAGGGGAAGTCGGAGTTATTATGTTTACGACTAAACGTCATTACTTTACATTTGTTTAAGTTTAGTGTCATTAGCCATGTTTCACACCAGCTGGACAGGAGATTAAGATCGTTTTGAAGAGCAAAATGGTCATCACTGGAGGTTATTTCGCGATATATAATGCAGTCATCCGCAAACAGCCGCACACTACATGTGAAATTTTTTCCCAAGTCATTGATGAATATTAAAAAAAGTAAAGGTCATAGGACGCTGCCTTGCGGCCCACCAGAAGTCACGTCAGAAAAGGGACTAAACCAGGGACTAAACACGTCACTAAACCAGACTAAGAAAAGCTTTTGCTTTGAATATATAAGGTTAGCAAATCTATGCCACAGCCATATTTCACACCCATTTGCGCTGCTATTGATTCGGCGAAATCATCCGATGACAGCACTAGGGCTGGTTTCAGCCGACTGCGGAACTTGCGAGAGAGGCATCGATGGTAGCGAGGGGAAAAACCGGGGTTAAAGGAACGTTGGTGGTCGCAAATCGGCTTGAATGGAATGAAACCGGGGGGAGGGGGTGAGACATATACTGCGTTTCAGTTTACAACAAGCAGTCGCTTGGTGCGAACATCGCCCGAAAGAAGGGAGTCGTCTGGAAATTTGTCTGGAGTGCACAAGGAACCATTCTAGCTCGCCGAGGCGAATCGACCCCGAAAATGGGCATTGCGTCAATGAGTGATGTACAGCACATGACGACGGGAAAGTACATGCCTGCATCGATTGTAAGCTATCTGTGAACTTTCGGCAGTCTGAGAGTGTGCCCTCAAAAATATGCGTAGCATTTCTTTCTTTTTATTTCTGTGGCTATCAGTGCGGATGTTTTGTGAATCTTTGGTTCGGCACGTGCTGGGAAAACCTTATCCCGCAGATGTGGTCCCCTCAATAGCTATGGCATACCGCTAATCTGCTTTCTAATGACTTCGTCTTATTGCACGGTTTTTTCACGATGTTTTATCGCGGTCAAAAATTGCACACAAGCTATAAACCCACAATCAGAAAAAATTCTAATACCTAGGCCCTCCCTTTACTCGATGTGTGCCCACTGTATAAGTAGTGGAACACGTGACGCGAATGCCATCTAAGTAAAAAGGTATACGAGATGATGTTAACACTTGGTGATTTAAACGATCTTTTCTGCGAAAATAAACAAACCATTCCTGGTTTTCGTGTTAACGCGCAAACTGCCTGCAACAAGAAAGATGAAATATCTGCCCTTTTTACTGATTAAAAATTTTGCTGTGATATAATTCTGATCACTAAAACTTGATTTTCCAGTGAATACGAAGTATTTGGATTACCTGGCTGTAGGCCTTAGTTCCTCGATCACCACGAATGAAATGTTGGTGGGATCATGGCACTAAGAAAAACACAATCGAACATAATATTCCTGGTTTATTTTTTAAAATTGAAATTGAATTCGATATGTTAACCCTATAGAGCAATGGCACTACTTTTTGTGTTTATTGCCGCCTGCAGAATACAAAAACTTTCCCTTTTTTCCGGCTACATATCTCCAATTTATTAATGAACACAACTGAAAAGCAATAATCGGAGGGGATTTTAGTATTGATTTTCTCAGTGCGACACCTACGAGATCTGAACTTTACCCTATGTTGCAACCAAGTGTTTTCAGAAACGTTGTAAATGATCCCACCCGTGTTCTGATCCACTCGTGTACTCTTACTGATGTTTTTCGGCGAACGAATCGGCAATTTAAATTTGTTTAGGAGCACTCGCGGAAGATATTAGTGACCATCTGCCGATTTTTCTTCGTGACGAGAAAAAAAAGGCTAATCCAGAAACGGAATTTAAATAAAATTAACATCGCGACATAAATCGCGCCACCATCGCAGCTTCTGCAAGCATTTTGGCTGGTACAGACTGGGAGGACACTTTGTACTCCAAAGACCCTGATGAAGCACATAAAACATTCATGGAGAAATTCAGGAATATTTATAACCAATAGTTTTTTTATCTTGCAAAAGTTTAGCCATGAAAGACCCGAACCCCTTGCATATCCAGCGACTGTAGAAAAAACGATTAAAGAAAAATACTCTTATTACAGACGCTTTATAGCTACTAGAAATGTTGGTCTCAAATTCTAACTTTTAAAAATGTAGATAGAACACAAACTGTAATGAAGATGTTATGCTACTATTTTCAGAACCTTTTTAAAAATCAGGTCATTCACAGTTCTCAAGCTGTCTGGAAGCGCCAAAACGTTCTCCTAAACCGGTCCTCAAACCAAGATACTGCTGTGCCAGAAATTATCTCAAACATAGAACATATAACTGAAATGAAGTGGGCAATGCATTAAATAATAACCTTATCTCTGTCACAAATAGTAGTCATTCCCTAGACTGTACACCACTTTTACCGCCCAAGTTGCCAGAGAGCGCCGTTTGATATCCGATAGATGCGGGAGATATATGGTCACGGCAGCACTGCCGAGACAATATGGCCTAATCTCCTGCTTCAGTTGCTCGGACAGGTTTTCCTGGTCTGCGCATTCGTAAGACCCGGTACATTCAGCACATGCGTTGCTGTGCAGTTGCTAATCCCGCTGCTATCAGCCACGGACTCATCGTCGACGCTACTATCAAACGCAGCCACCCCGAAAGAAACATCCAGTGGTTTCTCGTGGCGCCTATAAGCTTGGAGCCCCTGCCAGCAGCGTTCCGTGGGCACGGCAGAACTGCAGGGTCAATGTCGCCTAACCTCCGGCTTCTATTGCTCGAACAGGCCAGCGACCGAAGCGGAGTGTGAGTGTGTGGGTTGTGGGCGCGTTCGCGATGAGATGCGACGTTGTGCTTCTGAGGTGGACAGTGCCTCCCATGTTCTGGATTATCTTTCTTGAACGGCGTACGACTTAACCTCGCATCGGGTATGTACAGTGTGCGTGATAAAAGCTTTCTTAGCTTCCGCGCCAGAGTTAAGTGACTGGCTGTTGGACACCGCCAACGGCGCGCGAAGTCAGTGCCGAATTTCTGACAGGCCTGAGGAGGCAACCGATCGCCGGTCAATCGCGGTTCGGACTTGAAACGCATGTCGTGACGTTTTGTTTGTTCGAAACAACTCTGGATTGTTTGAAGTTGAATAGAATGTATGCGTCAAACCGGGGCATTCGGTTCAGGGCGTTCTGTGAGATTGCACGAAAGAAGTTCCACGAGACCTCAACGCTTTCTTTACAGAAAGTACTCAGGTAAGGGTATGTTCATGTCGTGCTGTGGCCCTGTTGCATTCAACACGAACGGGAAAGCGTTTGTTTGCACTTGTTTGAATAGTCGTAAAATGTCCACGCACTCCGGAACTCCGCTAGCAGATGAGCCGGCGAGACATTTCAAAAAACGTTCGAGAGATGGCGCTGTATGCATTAGCGTGTCCGTACGCAAAACTGATGATTCGCTCTACTAAAACTCCCCTAACGGTGTTTAGGTTGACGGACGCAAAAATTTTGCGTTTAGCGTACGCAAAGGCAACAAACGCTGCACTAAAACTCTCTAATAAAGAAACAAAGCGCAAGTGTTTGTCTACTTATCGCTCTGTCCCCTCTGTAACACCACCGCTTTATTTCGAAGGCACTTTTCACATAACACAAAGTACAACCTGTATGCCTTTTCACAGATATGCTGGCAAAACTAATAAAGCGTGATATTTCACTACCGTAAAATCCCGAGAGATGCCCCACCCCCGAAAGATAACCCACCCTGTTTTTGGCACAATTTTCCAAATTTTTCAAAAACATCGAAAGATAACCCACCCCTGACAAAAGCATCGTCCTAGCCGGGGATGACGCCCGGGGAAACGAGTTTAGCTAGCGTGGGTAGGGTACGATAACAGGTCACAGGTCACAGGAACCTGAAAAGGTGCGGTATATCCACAGCCCTCGATGGATAAGAAGACTCAGAGCTTCATGAGCGGCTCGTTTCGGCGATCCGTCCTTCTGCTGCCTGCCAACCGCATCGAACTCCGTGGATGAAGAGGTGGTCGACCTTTTATTTGACAGTGAGAGCGACTGTTCGTTCGACGGTTTTAAAGACGTTGAATACAGTGCTAATAAATGCGTGTTCGTTCTTTGGCGCTCGATACATTTCTCAACTTGTTTAGTTAGCCCACGTCATATTTTCACTCGATCTGCTCTCGATCTTAGGAGGGCTATCTCTCGGGATTTCACGGTAGTAATGACGTTGAGATGCACAATACTCACGAGGGGAAGGTGACGAACAAAGTCACAACGGCAAAGGTCTAAGTAGCGTTGCAAAGGTGAATCGCGCTTCCGACTCGCTGAGCTCTTGCAGACGAATTGAGTTCGCAACACATTTCACATGGCTGCACACAGTCTTCATTCATTCACAGTAGTAATAGTAGGCATTTGAGTGAAATTCAAGGCTCTCATCCTGTTACACGTTTAAACTGAACGGCGCAGCACGCGTCTGATGGTTGCACTTGTTGCACGCCGAAGGTCATGACCAGTGGAATGGACTGCCTAATATGACCTGGCTTTATAGTACCATCGTTATTTTGCGGTCTCAAAACAACATATTAAACAATCAACTTTTCAACGGGTCAAACGGTAGCGTTAGTACACATTTTGTGTATTTTATGTACTTTTTATCATAACGGGAGAAATTCATGCCCCACTTTGGTCATTGCGGGTATAATGAAGCAGACGGCGCTAATGGCTCTGATACAAAAAAAGAACATTGTTGGCAGTGAACCTCGAACCTCAAATAAAATTCGTGTTTTATAAGAAAGTTTGTCCTCTAAAATAAAATAAAGATGATTTATCTGGCTAAATCTTGCATTGCTTATTTTAGTATCCCAACATACGCAAATGGCGCGAAATGCAAACAACACCACCAAAAGCGCGCAGGTTGTATGTTTGATATCTCAAGACACTACGTGTGCATAAGTTTAATTTGATTTGAGCAGCATTGTGAAGGTACCGTGAAAAAGGCAAGCCAAGGTTTCTCTGCAACTTTAAAAGTTTAGCCCAATGAAGTTTTACTAACCAGCTAACCATAAGGAATGCCTATTGCAAAAAAACTCCCGGGCTGGGTTTCCTGCACTCGTTTGGACTGCGGCCTAGGCAATCTCGTTTTGGGTCTCGCACTGGGTTGACGTGGCTAGCCATCTCGTTCTGAGCGGTTATTCTGAACCTAGCCAGTACCATCATCATCATCATCACATCATAATCATTACCATATGCACGCCCACTCCAGCGCACATGCCTCTCCCATAGATCTTCAATTACCCGTTCCTGTGACAACGGCGACCAATTTATCAAGGCAAATTTCTTAATCTCACCTGCTAATCTAACTTTAGGCCGCCCCCTCCCACACTTGCCTTCTCTAGGGATCCACACTGTTAGCCTTAATGACCAACTCTTATCTTGCCTTGGCATTCGATGCCCTGCCTGCAGCCATTTCTTCTTATTTTTTACTAATTTTTTCATAAGACGCGTTTGTTCTGTGACCAACTCTGCTCTCGTCTTGTCTTGTAATGTTACACGTATCGTCTTAACTCTGTATTCGGTACTTGCGGGATGTTCATCTGCCCTGAACAACTTTCTCGTACGGTATTATCTGGCTCGTCACGTCTACTGTAGATATCTCTATAGAACTGCTCGGCAGTATAATTATTTGCCCTACTTGTGATGACATCGCCTTGCTTGTCTTTAAGTGCCTAGATGGGAATACCTGGATGGTAACTTACAATAAGGTAAATTTTGCTTTTTAGTTGGCCGCTGGGGCTTTTGCAGGCTCATTTCTTGTTTTCATATTTGCGGAAGACCACTTTTATATGCTCTCTTTTTCCAACAAAATATCTTTGAGAATTCCGAACATCTACTGCAATGTTTCCTCAGGTGTTCTGTACACCTGATTGTCTGCTACTTTTGGGTTTTGTCCACTCCTTTCGTATTTTGTGTTGTGTACGGTCGGCTTTCTTTGCCGAGTTTACAGCCTCGTGAAACTGCCAAGCCCATTCATCGTAGCTGTACGTTCATGTGTGACGTAAACATCTGGTCGAGCCCGGGCCAAATGGTCGCGTTCCTTTGCAACTGATGAGTAATTTCGCCAAAATAACTTCCACGTATTCCTCACCCGAAATCTGACCTTAAACATCCTTCCTTCCAGATACCCATTATAAAAATGTGCCCCACATTTACTCCTTCAATTTCCGATCTTTTGTAATCCGAAGTAATCCTAAGATATCCTACTTACGTCCTGACTGCTTCTCTAACAGCAAAGCGAAGCTGCCCCTGTTCAACCGAGCATCAGTGGTAAATGTTTTGTTCCTATCTTTGGCCCATACACTATAGCTCCTTATGCGGTTTCGTTTACCTGACCACAGGAGGGTGCTCAGAACTAAAGTCGCACATCCTGATTATGGGGCGGAGTCTTCCTACTTCTGGGCGAAATTTACAATCAGCGTCGTAGCGATGCGGATACATTAGGTGAAGATGCGTAGGCTGTGGGAATGAGCCCGGATTTTATGAGCCGTAGGGTAGTTTGTTGTTCTCTGGAAAAGTCAGGGTAAGGCGAAGGTACGGTCTGTCTCAGAAGGCGATAATGCTGGGTTATCTCCCTGAACGTGACAAGCGGGTGACTGTTGTCGTGCAGCTCCATAGTATCGGAGGTAAAAGCGCAGGCTTGTTGGGTGGGCGTATTTGTTGCCCTCCATTGAAGCGTGAGGGGGTGTCCAGATGAGCTGAATTGAACCGTTTGGGCAGTGTTTTTTTAACACGCACAGTGCAGGTCAGGACACCCAACCCTACTGGTAATTCCAGTAAGCTTGCTGGGATTCGATGGGGCCCTCCGAACTCCTGGTTGAGCGAGAGCCAAGGTGATGGCTGCCTCTTGTGCTGCCGTCATTTGTTGGGTCCTAAGCGAGTTACACGCAAGGAGGTTGGTTCTGGAGGTAGCCACGATGATGGCGTATTGCTGCCCTCGATGTTTGGGGGAATCTGTGTAGATAACTGCATGATCCCCACCGAGGGTGGTGTTTAGCGCTTGGGCCCGTGCTTTTCGGTTACCCTCGTCATGAGAGGGGTTCAAATTTCTAAGCAAAGGAAGCATCTTTAGTTTCAGTCGCAAGAGTCTGGGAGTACGTCAAGAGGTGTGATGTTGTGGGCTGCCCAGCCCATCTTGTGAAGCATGCTGTTACCCATCGCAGTTCTGAGTCGGACCTTCCGGTAAGAAAGGTGGCCTACACGCTCTTCCACCGTGTTGTGTAACCCCGTGCTAAGCAGCCTCTTTGCGGACGTCCTTATGGGAAGACCTATGGCTTGCTCAACCGCCTTTCTAATAATTAAATAAAGCATCTCTATGTCTGCCTTGTCGAGAAGAAGACAGGGGGTTGACGTAAGTACCTCTCGAGAGGACAAAAGCTTCAATTATTTTAACGGTACCGGATTTCTTTAGGCCTCGCTTCTTGGTGAAAACTCGCCTGATCATGTGTATGATTTGATTATTGCTGTTTTTGAGGCGCTGCAAAGAGACGTCACTCTTGGTGTTAGCCTCAATATGTAGGCCCAGGGCCTTGATGCTGTGGCTTGCAGTGATGGCCTGCCCATTAAGGAGTATTTGATTGTATTCCTTGTTTTGGCGTGAGGGCGGACGACATGGAGCTGTGATTGTTTACATGAACACTGCAGGCCACAGGCCTTAGCACATTTGCGTACTAGAAGTGAGATGCCATGCATTGGTGTGAGCTTCCTATAAATATTGTAACTCTTAGCACATGAGCAAGGTGCGCCCAGGGCCGCTAGACGGGCGTGAGCTGTCGCGTGACGCTTTCACGTGGCATTCCGCGAGAACTCAGGGGTTAAACCCGTAGATCTGCTTGGTGAGTACACCACCTGTCTTCCCAGTCTTCGCGTGGGCTCGTAGCTAAATTGGTAAGACAACGGGCTCTCGCTTTGTTAGTCTATTAGTTTCAGGTTTGATTCCCGGAAGTGCCAGTAAATTCTTTTATTTGTTTGTTGGATTTTTCTGGTGACACCAACGCTCGCGAAAGAACCCTTGGGGGGTAGAGGTAAACAGTTTTCCTTTAAAACTGCCCGGCTGTGTTATCTGTGTTCCAAGCAAAGCGCGTCTTGGATGCTTTATTTTTATGCCGCACGGGCCATCACATCCAGATAAGCATACTGTTTCGCCCTAATGTCGCTAGCCCAGAATAGTCTTCTGTGATCTACAATGTTCTGGATGTGAATCGACGGTTCCAGAAATACTCGCACCGAAAGATAAAAGCCTGCAGAGCAGACACCGCTGCATTGGGTTCGACAACACTCGCCTCCCCAAGTCACTTTGTTGACCGCTGCTACGCCGCCTCTGTAATCTTTTGAGTTGTTAGGGGAGCACAAGTTCGCTCCAATAAGTTTGTTTCTCCTGGCAGACAACTGCGTCATCCTTGGCTTCGTGACATCTGGTGAAGGGGCTGGGTACATGCACCCTAAGCCCTCGTCAAGCCGAGAAGCAAGCCCGACTCGTGTCACCCGCCGACAGCAAGGTCTCAAGCCAGAGTTTGGACTGCTTCCTTGTAAAGTGAAAAACGAAGACATCGTGAAAACCACTATGATGAACGCAGGCACCATGACCATCGCTCCCAGTCCTGCCCTCGTTTTTCAGCAACCCAGGGAGCCCCCATCATTCCATGGGTCACCTTCGGAGGACCTCTAAGACTGGTTGGAGCAAGTCGAACGGGTCAGGCTGTTCAATCGATGGGACGACGCGGAGACACTGAGGCAAGTGTTCTTCAACCTTGAGGACTCAGCGAGGATCTGGTTCGAAAACCATGAGAGCTCCCTAGAGTCTTGGAACAATTTCCGAACGCAATTTTTAAATACGTTCCCCACGGTTGTGCGAAAAGAGCGGGCCAAAGTCTTGCTCGAGACGCGGACACAACACCCTAACGAAAGTGTTGTTTTGTACGTCGAAGAGAGTAAGAGGATCTTCAGGCGTGCTGACCCTTGCATGCCGGAAAAAAAGAAGTTACGCTTCGTAATGCGCGGTGTGACAAAGGAATTGTTGGCTGGACTTGTCTGCAACCCGCCCAAAACCGTCGCCGAATTTGCAGCCGAAGCCACCACAATTGAGAAGGCTCTTGAAATGCGCACTAAGCAGTATGACCACCACTTTGTTGGCGCGGCCAATGCGAACTACGTTGAAAGCATGCGGATTCCGGCAGACACCCTACGTCAGACTATCCGCGCAATAGTGAGAGAGGAGGTGCGGAAACCTCTCCCCACGCGGCCGCAGCCGCAAGTCGCTTGCCTTACCGATGTGATTAGGGAAGAAGTGCAGCAAGCGCTGGGTACCTCAACGACGTCAGAAGCACCCCGCGAGCTACAAGCCACGTCCTAAGAGGCTGCTGTTCGCCTGCCTCATCCACCTGCAACCTACCGTCAGGAGACTCCGTACCGTCGCCCCCGGTCGGCGGCCCGCCCACCTGCGGTGCAAACCCCCGCCACATGGAAGACCGAGGTGTGGCGAACGCCCGATAATCGTCCGCTGTGCTACCACTGCGGAGAGGACAACCACATCTACCTTCGCTGCCCCTACAAGACGATCGGTTTGCGAGGCTTCTCCGTCGGCGCACCACAACCTCCGACGCTGAGACCTCGAGTACCACTCAGGGGACCGTGTTTGGGTTTGGACTCCCATCCGACAACGCGGACTCAGTGAGAAGCTTCTGCGACGGTATTTAGGACCCTACCAGATTCTACGACGTGTCGGCCAACTTACGTAGGAGGTGATCCACGATTGTGACTCCGGAACATCACGACGACGCACGCGGCCCGAAGTCGTCGACGTGGTTCACTTGAAACCTGACCTTACAAGATGGCGGATTTTTTTGTTGTTTATTCGGGCTGCCTTTTATTTTAGCATCGGGTCGAAGCACTCTTAGAGAGGGGTGATGCCGCGAACCATGTATGGGTATGTTTATTGTTCATTTTTGCTGCCTGGCCACACGCGGCTGTGTTATCTGCGTTCCAAGCAAAGCGCGTCTTGCATTCTTTATTTTTATGCCGCACGGCCTATCACATTCAGATAACAGACTGTTTCGCCCTAACGTCGCTAGCCCAGAGTAATCTTCAGTGATCTACAATGTTCTGTATGTGAATTGACGGTTCTAGAAACACACGCACCAAAAGATAAAAGCCTGCAGAGCAGACGACGCAGCATTCGGTTCGACGACACTCAACTGCGCAAGTCACTTTGTTGGCCGCTGCTTCGCCGCCTGTGTATTCTTTTGAGTTGTTCGGGAAGCCCAAGTTCGCTGCAATAAACTTGTTTCTCCTGTCAGACAACTGCGTCATCCTTGGCTTCGTGACAATATAGCCAAGAATAAAAGCTGTGTTTGAAATTGTAACAATCACTAGCCGAGGCGTACGCAGTGGATGAACGCCTTCCGTATCACCGGACATTCTCAAATGCGATGTGCTTCCCCCCTCTCTGGGGCTTGCCTAGCTCGTGCCTTTATCCTATAAGTCGTGGTCGCACCAGTTCAAGGCTCAGATGATTTGGTACAGCAAGCGCCAGCCGTCCCTGCCTATGGCAACACAGCCAACGACAACTCGACAGCGCGTCACTCCACGCATTCTGCGCACATGGTCGCGGAGAAATAAACGATACGGTACAACAATGGCGAATTCAGTTTAAAAATATTGCCCCCAGGAAATACCCAACTTAAAAAACGTGCGTCATTAGGGATTCAAATTTGCGAATTGCTGAAAATATATGTAGAGGTCCAGACCGCTAGTTGATTAGCGAGGGTAGCCAGGGGCGGAATTATAAAGTATACATGTATAGCCTGTTTAGATTTTCATTTAGTGTTAGCATTTAAAGCAGCTTACATCAGAATTTTTGTGTAACGTTCGTGCAGTAAGTGTCCCCCAAATTCACAATCTATCTCATGTCTAGCGACTGCATTCCTTAGGCGGAAAAGGGTTCATATGTGGGTGGTCTTGCTCCTTACCGCTGCTCTAGTTCAGTCAGAGCAATAAGTTGTTTAGAAACCGACATTCTGAGCTGTACGGTAAAAATTGCCGCTGATTTTAATTCCTTAGTACATATATTAACTTCACTGACTCTCCTCCTGCGTTGAAATTGCGTTAGAGGTTTCTACTAGCGTACCTGTCAGCGAAGCGTCGCTTGTGTGCTTTTGTGGAGCTGCTATAAAAATTTATTCGAACGTTTTCATCGGAATCGGCCATTTTCATCTTTGAAACACAACGTTCCCTGGACGAAACGTAAACAAAAATATTGTTCACACAGTCTATAAACTAACAAACAAAAGGCACAACGTTCATTGCACAATCGCGCCGTGTCGAAGTTTCAACCGAGCGAAAGATTTGCGATGACACCCCGGCTCACTATTCGCTGGGTGGGCTGACTCTGTCGGAGCGTAGTCGAGCCGTGCATTGCGCCTCAGACCAAGTCATCTTGTTTTAACGTCACATGAAACATCTTAGGAAATCAGTTAGGATGACGGAGAGAGGAGAACAGTATTTTCGAATTGGCTTTTTTACTGAATAAAGTCCTGTAAACCCATCGAGAGTGAATAAAACATGGCCTCGAAACTGCGCAGTACAGTTAGCGGTAGTAATCCAACAATGTCGACAAATTACTTCATTGTCCTGTAACGCCTAATATGTAATACCTCAGGTAAGCCCGTGTGCCAACGCACCCTTACCCCTCCCTCCTTGCCTTCCTTGTAGAAGGAAATGCATAATGTATAAAGGAGGTAATATCGGAACCTAAAATTCAGCTATGCAACATGAACTAGCCATGTATTCAGGCCGTATCTTTCCTCACAAACCAGAGAAACGGGTTCCTCACCCAGGTTACGCAATATTCATTCCGGGTAATAAGCTGGAGTTTATGCACCATCTCTATTTCTCGTTGTGAGTAGAAGGAAATAGAGAAACTGTTTATGTTGTTAGCATCATTGGAAACATGTCAATAAGCTGTGACGGCAAAATCCTTCGTGAATTATTTCATGTTTTGTCTTAGAAGCAGGAGCTGCGTGTTTTTTGCCACAGGTGGCATAATCAGGCATTGGAAAATGAAACAACTTTTTTTCAGTAATTCAGGAGGGGTCACAAGAGTATGATGGTCAGGTAGCTCGGCATACTTTTATTCTACTTACTTTATAGTGCCAGAACCATTTATTAGGTACAATTCAGTTTAATAACCATAACTTGTATGTTTAGATGTCAATGAAGTGAAGCACTGAACGCCGTAATTTGTCTGTAGCTCGGACGCAGGGAAGCAGTTTTGAATTTCGCACCATAGTTAGCCTAATAAATGTAGCAACAAGCAGAACATAAAAAAAATGTGCACAAAAGAACTATACAATGATTCATCTTACTGTAAGCGGATGATTGAAACCGCAATGTTAACACATGCTGCTCCCGTTGTAAACATTCCTAGAAACAGTGGAATACACGATATATAATGAAGATAGGACAAAGGGTATTTGAGCGTATTGAATTACGACCAAGGTTTTCACAGCAAACGCCGAGTAGGTCGCTTCTCAGCGCATGCAATGGCGTCCAATCACCGCAGTGTGTTAAGAACACCCGGCACTACAATACGAATGATTGAAAATCCTTCATTGGCTTTTCTTGCGGAAAGAGGCTTAACGTTCTTCTTTTTACCCTGTGGAAACTCTCAGTGAACCTATTCTGTCCAAACAAGATTACGATCAATCTGTTGACGTCACCTCCGCAAACCGCAATTTGACGTCACCTCCGCAAACCGCCTTTTTATGCCGTATTTGTAATATCTCGTTTTAATTGTACCGCAAGATAAAAGGACACTGCAATTCCTGTTAACATCACCGCTTTTGTTGATACCTTCCCCATAACTATTTTTGCATTGAATAACTGGAAATATATTAGGCCATTTTTAAAAAAGGTTGAAATATAAGTGCAACTTTCTTCTGCTCTTTCTTATTGCTCTGCAGTGTTTCCGTTTGTTCAGGGTGAAGGGGTTCTGTGCGTCGAAGTCAGGGTACCTTCTGATGGTGGTGTTGAAGATGTGGGGGTTACCTTGGTTTGTGCTCATATTGCCTTTATGTTGATACGTTGTCTTACTTTGAGTGTCCACGGTTCTTGAAACTTGGACAAACAGAAGACGATGCTTTGTGGTCGGGTGCAACGCGTCGCCCAGTTTTTGGAGGGGTCAACGTCTTTGCAGGGGTCCATGCAACGTTCTTGTGTTTCGCGACGGCATTTGTGTAGAAGACGTTTTTACCCTGTCACACAGGATGTCCCTGAGTGTAGGCGTCGTATTTCTGCCTGAGAGCTTGCGCCGCAATGCTCATTGTACGTGTAGGATCGGCGGGCGCGTGCGTGCAGTTAATTTTTCTTGCTTGTCTTGCACGCCGCGTACTAGCCGCTGTTGTGTCTACACCAGCGCAGCACTCTGACTTTTTTCTTTTTCACATCCCTTCAAATCAATTTTCTTTTTCACAATTCAAATCAACCACCTTGCCCAACATTTTTGGTGGTTGATTTGAATTGTGTTACCGACCCTGTGTGTGATGTTCGGGGACGTGGGCAAGGTCGACCCTATAGCGCTGCGAGGGAATTGAAGGATCTGATCGGTCAATTCCACCTCTCGGATACCTGATTGCAGTTTCATATATACAGGATTGTGGATACTTGGGAAGGGGTACAATCTGGCAGAACGCCAGACAAGTTGCACTTTTTATCCCAGCTCAGCTGCTACTTGGATGCTGTGAGGTCCTCTCCTCCCTGGCAGGACTCGTCGCTTGTCTGATCACCGGTCTGTGTTAGAGACGCTTAGCCTTGGCAACTGTACTCACTGCCACCACATGTGGCGAATGGATGAGCGTCTGCTAACCGACATGGAACGTTCAGCAAGACTGAATGCTTCACTGGCGGCTTTGCGTGAGTTATGTTCTCCACGTGGGATGAGTTGAAGGACCACTGTTGCTTGATTTTAGTTTTGGAGGGTCGTGAGAGCAAGGTCGACGTGCTTAACGACACCTTTTGAAGGCTTCTCATCCCACAGAGACGGGGCACATTAACCTTCGTGATGCGGGGCAATGTCAAACTTCTAAAGGCACCCTATGAGTACCTCTTACAGAAGTCATCACAAGACGGGAGCCGTGGTCTGACTTTAGGCAAGCCAGTCTCGGACACCTCCGTGCTGAGGTTTATTAGAGCTGGCTCGCTTGTACAGCCTGGGTTAGCTACTTTTTCAAAGGGTGCACTCGCTGACAGGCCGGTTATCAGGATGACTCAAGATATAGCTAATGTAGAAACTTCCGATTAAGAGGAAGATGAAGCTGGAATCGAGCTCAGTAGACGCGTAGGCAAGGAAAAAGAGGACGACCAGGCGAGGCGGCGAGATGGGTCTTAGCACCCGGTTTTCTGTACATAGTGTAAATATATAGGCTTTTCTCTGACGAAGGCCTCCTACCTTCCCTCCCTCCACGTTCTTCCATATGGTGCCGAGACCCGGGATCGAATCAGGTAACCAGAGAACCAGGGCCGTGGTGTTTGTGGGAAATGTCCCCACCCGTTTCATTATCAAGAATGCGTCATGAGACGCAGATGATTTGAGGACAAGCTTTGAGTGTGTTTTGGTGCTGCGGTGTGTGCCGCGTCACCTTGTCGATTAGCTGTGCGCTCAGGTGGATGCTGACGAGCTCAGCGAGTATCTTAAAATATTTATTGCTGCGTCAGCGCCCGGGCCTGCCGGTATTCTTGCTGGGTTTTACAGGCGTTTTTTCCAACGATTAAGGGTGCACTCCTCGACATGCTGAACGGCTTTATTCTCCACGGAGTAAGACCAGAATACTTCCTTGAGGGTAGCGTAATCTAGATTGTGAAAAAAACGGGGATCCTACCCAGCTCCAGGCGTATCGGCCATTCTCACTCTCAACACTGACAACAAGGCTGTAGCATCCATTTTGGCGAGGTGCATCAGAGCCGTTTTCCCCAATATTATCATCAACCTATCTACGCCCACTGCAGGGCAAAAGCCCCTCCCCTGGATCTCCAAATATGCCGGTCCTGTGCTAACTGCGACTAATTTATCCCCACGAATTTCTTGATCTCATATACCCATATAAATGTCGGCCGCACCCCTGCCACGCTTGTCTTCTCTGGGGATCCACTCCATAACCTTTAATGACCAACGGTTACCTTGCCTTCGCATTACATGCCCTGCCCACACCGATGTCTTCTTCATAGATACTTGTAATATGTCCTTACCATACATTTGTTCTCCGATAAAAGCCGCTCTCTGTCTTTCCCTTAATGTTACACCGATCATTTTACGTCCCATTGCTCGCTGAGACATTCTCAATTTAGGTTGAACCCTTTTATGGAGCCTGCAAATTTCTGCCCGTAGCTGAGTACCAGTAACATACACCTGTCTTACACTTTCTTTTTCAGGGATAATGGTAGGCTGCATTAATTATATCAGAATGCCTACCAAATGCACATCACCCCATTCTTATCCTTCTAATTATCCCGGCCTGAAGGTTGGGATCCAGAGTCAGTACTTAGTCCAAGTAAATATATTCGCTTACCCCTTCCTTGGCCTGACCACCTATCCCAAATCGCTGTACTCTCCCGAGCATATTGAGCGTTACTTTATTTTCGAATAATATTTTTAGGCAAGATTCTAGTCTGCTTGTCCATTATGGGAGTAATCATGCTTTGCAATTTGTCCCCGAGTTACTTAGCAAGAGAACGCTAATCAGCAAATGTGAGGTTACACGGGAATTCTCTATTAATCCTTACATCAACCTGATTCCAGTCCAAGGTTCTGAATGTCTCTAGTGATCATGACGTGAATAACATTTGGTAAGATGGGTTTATTTCCAAAGGAAATGCAGCAGGATGCTCAGAGACGGCAGTCCAAAGCAAGCGGGGCACACGGGTGCCTCTCTCACGCTCTTCTCGTGGTCTACGCTGACCGTGGTCTCTGTCTGGTTCATTGGTTCTTCATCTGCCTTGTCCTTATTGTACGATGGCCAAACTCCTTGTACCTGTACCTCGTCCTCACTACAAGTTGAAAGATTGTGTCTTCTTGTCTGATACCCCTCCTTATAAGGATTGAACTGCTCTCCTTAGGTAGGATGATGGTAGCAGTGGACCCATTGCAGATATCCTCCAGTATTCTTACGTAATGCTCGTCCACACCCTGACTCCGCAATGCCTGAATAAATGTTGTGGTTTTACGGAGTTAAATGCTTTCTTTTAATCTTCGAAGGCTATATAAAGGGGTTCAGTATACTCCGCGCATTTTTCGATCACCTGATAGATCGTGTGAATATAATAGCCTTTAGGAAACCCTGCTTGTTAATTAGGTTGACAGAAATCTAAGGTAGCTGAAACTGTGCTTGGGATTACCTTGGTAAGTACCTTGTAGACGACTGGCAGTAAGCTCATCGGCCTGGAATTTGTCGAGGCCTTCGTGGCACCTTTCTTATGGATTACAATGATGGTCGCCCTATTTGAATATTCCGGTACGCTCGCTGTCATTAGGAATGCGTATACACGTTTGCCAGTTCTCCTAGTACGATTTGCCCTTCATCCTTCAAAAGGTATACTGTTATCTGAAGATCATCACGAACTTTGCCGCCATGCATTTCTTTCAAAGTGAATAAAAATAGCCAGGCATCTCTTCGTTTCGCTGAGATAGAACGTCTGGCGTGGTTGCTGCATGTCAACTCTATGCAGTACAGAGGACATCCCAGGCCCAAGTAACTGAAAATATCAGCGTTCTTTTATAGTCGAATTCATGTTAGACTCTGTTTTACGTGTTAAACTCTGTTTTACGTGTTTAAATAACACCCAAATGCCAAAATATGTTCCCCCTTGTGTATAAATTTATAGCACTTCATAACTGACAGTGGTCACGGGTAGTCTGTATGCGCTTGCGTTTAACCGCTTGTGTAAAAATACTGCTCTTACCTTGAGTTCCGGTGCGGAGTGATACTGTATACCTACCCAAGAGGGAGATTTCGCAAG
>NW_027526445.1:42917899-42960392 GCF_048455015.1 Haemaphysalis longicornis
CTACACCCAGGGAGGATAACGCATAAAGCTAACGTCTTACTTCATAAACCAATTCTAGAAAAGTTCGTTTCCTATCCCAGCAGCTTATTAAGCCTCGCGAACGATCCCAACTCCACCACACGGTTTGTTTTTTCGGGAAGTCCGCTGGCTTCATTATCGGCTCCTTTTGCTTGTAGAATGTGTGAAACACACCTGTATGATGCTTAAGAATGTAGTATTTTTTCTACTGACTATTGAGGCGCAATTGAGCAAAAAGTATCAGATTTTTGGCGAAACAAACATGGACACTCCTGTTTTTGTGGCAGCATAGACTTTTACTAAGCCGTGTGAAAATGCTGAGCCCAATGCAGGGAGTGCATGCCGTCTTGAGATCACATACCATAAAATGTTTGCTTCACCTCTTTAATAAGTGACCACTCCAGTTCGTGTCGCTAAATATTTTAATACGGGAACCAAGCTGAAAAGTGTTGCACAGTAAAAAACTTTAACACTCACACGGAACAATTTCAAGGACAATGAGCTTTCCAAAGTTGTGGTATAAATTGTGATGCTCCACAAAGGGGATGGTAAAGCTGAGGACTAAAATTAACTCCAACGAATCACAAATGCTCTGCAGTTACAAAATCCTAAAGCGACTGCCAACCTTGAAAGTCTGCTAATTTTTCAATTCAGCGATGCCTTTTTCAAAGAGGGTATTTCACCTGCCTTCGAGCCCGTATGTTCGGCTGGGTGTTGCTAGAAGTGCTTTCAAAACAAGGAAAAGTGTTTTTTTACAGCAAAAAACATTGATTGACAACGAAAATTCCTGTTGATATTTCTTACTAAAATTTCGGGTATTTTACTGCTGGGCTGTTTATTAAGCTCTTGGTTAGAAGAGAAAAAATACCAACGAAATTCTGCGCGCATGTAGGCGTGCATTTCGGGAAGAGCGCACGGCTTCACACAGGCTTTTGTGGTCTTCCGCCACGTCAGGGACTCACAAAAAAGAAACTACTGAGCGCAGAAAATACAAACGCGTGTGAGCGTGAATCACGTGAGGAGCGCCCGACATCATGCACGCTTGCGCGTGGGCTTACGCCACGTGTGGGGCGCTCAAAAAAGAAAAGAAATTACAGAGTTCGCCTTGGGACGAGCACCCGGCATCATCTAACTTGCTCTTCTAGAACACTCTGACCAGTGTTCGTGACGTGATCTTTCGCGTGCTGTTCTACTCGCCATTTCCCGTACGCTCACGCCGGAAGTAAGCAGCACCGAACAGCTCGTGCTGCAGATGCCGAGTTCGCGAACCCGGTAGCCACCGTTTCCCGCACGTGCTACACGGTCCACCTTGTTAAATATGTTTAAGCCATTGGACGAAACGATCGCGGCGGGCCACTCATAGATAGCTTTCATGAGCCAGTTAGGAAATCCATGTTAGTTTCAACAGCCGGGTATCCGACGAAGGGAGAGAGAAAGAGAGAAATCAATTTATTTTCCAAGCAAGTTGAGTAGGAACATGTGGTGGCTGCCGGCCGAAGGCTGGCGGCGGCAGTGGCGGCTCGGTAAACCAGAAAAAGCTACGTCCCCGGTTGCGAGCAGCCGAGCGCGTCCTGCTCGACGCAAGAGATGGGGTGGAATGGGCTATGAGGACAGCCCACATGCCTTGGCTTAGTGCGTCCAGGGAGTCACAGAGGGGACAGTTGGGCGCAGGGAACTCAGGGGAGTAGGTTTTGTGGAGGAGGGATCGACGGGAGAGGCAGTTGGTCTGAAGGAGTCGCCATAGCTGCTTCTGAGCCTTGGTGAGGGATGTGTGGGCAGAGGGAAAACGGCGGCGGTAGAGGCGATAATGCTCCGTGGCGTCTTGATACGAGAGAAGGCGATCGCGTGCCGACCGAGCACTGTGTTAGAGAGCAGGAGATTGCCCAGTGCGGCCGTTTAGTTCTCGTGCTGCTTTATGTGCCATCTCGTTGCCTCCCACACCAGTGGGGGCCGGGGTCCAGACGATGTCGAGTGGTTGAGTAAGGAGATTTAGGAGAATCTTGAGGGCTGTAACCGAAACGTTACCACGAATGACGTTTTTAATGGCCGTCTTCGAATAAGTGATTATAAGGTGTAGTGGCAGCCTAGTGATGCGGGCCAGGGCGATGGCCGCCTCTTCCGCCGTTGTGGGGTAAGATGTCCGTGCGGTGAGGAAAGTGACCGTGGGAGAGCCCGCCAGCTCTCCTGTTCCTTCAGCCTTTCACCATCAGTACAAGCTGGGGAAATTTTTTTGTTAACATATGTAGCTGAACAGTTTTGCCAGCAATTTGTCAGGTCAGCATTTGTATTTTTATTACGGAGGTAGAACTACCAAGTAAAATGGTGGTTTCACTGAATAAAAACTCCTATGAGCATAAAATTTGGTCAGGCATATGTTGAGTCTAATTAATTTATTATGTCATCCGCATTTATAGTTCCGTAAAAGGAATATTGGTGGATTATAAAACTTGCACAAAACCCCTCGGTACAAAACCTATACAAAACACATACAAACACCCTCGGTAACTTCAGAACAGTACACCTGCGGAGACTTTGAAAATAAAGTATAGCAGATACAGTCGAACACGGATATATCGAACTCCAAGGGGATCGCGAAATAGTTCGATATATAAAAAATTCGATATAAAAAATATGGGCTCTGAGACCTCACCTATGGCGGACGATCACTTACCGATCGTCGCATTCAAGAATTGTAACTAATTCCGCACTCACGACGCAACAGGACGCTTTATTTCCATGAAAAAAAATCGCTGATCTTGGCCTGCTTCTTCGTCCTGGAAATGAAATTAAAGACGCTCGTCTCGATCTTCTCGAGGCTGCACAACTAGAAAATTCCAGCAGTACGCTGTGCCTTCGCACACCATGCACAACACGTACACAAAAGAAAAACAGCGTGCAGGTACCATACGAACTTTGAAGGTAACAATTCCAAGGCTCTGTGAACGGACTCCAACAAAGCGCTCGCGATGGTCATCTCCGAGAGAAACAGAGATTTCCGAAAGGTGCGGGACAACTCGCCAAACAGGCAACAGCAGCAAAATGCAAAAGGAGGAGGCCGCCAGCGCCTTCGTTCCCTCTTCCCTTTCCCGAGACGACATCGGGGCAGACAGACCCAGAGAGAGAAAAAAAAACTATTTTACGGCAAGCCGCGAAACGTACGCAGCCGAAAAAAAAAGGACGTGTGCAGTCGGGGCATCCCTACCACGCACTGTCACATTTTCTGAGCGTTCCGGCTTGTGTGCCTAGAGAGATTTAGCATACCGGGCTCTGTCCGCTAACGCTACGGCCGCCGGTAGCGGGGCCTGACTGGGCAAGCGCAACTTCGTTCGGTAGGGGGGATTAGTTCCGCGAGCCAGGCTTCGCCATGCCCGCACATTCCTCCACATCCTCCTCAGCCTCAATCGGGGGTTCAGCTACCGCCGAAGAGCACCGTCCAGCTCGCGCGCCGTTCGATATACCCAATGTAGGGGAAAATACGGTTCGATATAAACGTACGAATTCCTATACTTTTACACAGAATTTTCAAGGGGATAATTTATGAGTTCGATATAGACAATAATTCGATATACCCGTGTTCGATATACCCGTGTTCGACTGTATAGCTAAAATAAATGTACCTACGATAGACATGTACGAACTAAAAAACGGACATACCAGCAACGTCTGAACAACGTCAGCAAAATATGTCTAAATACTGTCCACAAATGATGCAGCAGCACCATCAAGAGTACTTCTTTAGGGTAGTTGAAAGAATAACCGACATTTAGGTACAAGCAACGTTATCTAAACATCCAAAAATTTTCAAAAAATTATTGCACGTTGTACAGATGTCTAATAGAGATACTGCTAGTACATAGACGTTGGGATCTTTTTGGGACGTCGCGAGATGTTGGTGGTTTGCTGGGTTAGGACCGGGCCCGCCGCAGTGCGTGTGCCTGCCACTGACCAGGACACAGGGAAATAGGACGCTGGTCAGGGGCGGCTTTGGCGTCAAGTAGATCCCTCTGAGCTTGGGTCCCCGAGCCCTGATGAGCTCTCGAGCTGCGTCTAGACAGGTCGTAGGCATAAACGGCCCAAAGGGCTTCTCGGCATCAAATAAGCGTTCCCCGAGTACTTTGTATAAGCCAGGACTCGAGGAGGATTCTTGGTTGTTAATTGCGTTTGGTGCCCACCACCTGCGTGCCGTCCAGGTTAATCTTGTGGTCCCCATTTTATGTAGGCAGTGTTATGTAGGCGTCACTCAAAGCATCTGTTTAAAAACCATCTTGGAGTTGCTAATACCTGCCAAAACTTCGATGTCGTGCCCCGCTGCCTCAAGATCAAACGACTGGTGCACACTTTAATCAGCAACCACATCGTAGTTGCAAAGTTAACAGTGTTTCGCGCGCGCTCGATTCCACGAGTGCCAAGCGACACTTAGGAGAACGAATTGTACCTTTTCTTCCTGTGCAAGAAGCATGAGCATCGCATGCCAAGCGAATTTGATTTTCTGGATTCCTTTGCAAAAAGTATCACTTCGTCTTCAGCTAAAAAACGCCACGCATCCCTAGAAAGCAAGCTGTCACGGCTAAAGAGAAAAGATATCGCACGCGCAGACTGTGCAAGGTTTGTTGTTAATTTACCACCAACACAAAAACCTTTGAGATGGGCGTATTAGCCAAATGTCGTGGCTTTACCATACAAACTACAAGAACCGCTCCGCCAAAAGTGGTAAAAGCCATTGTAGGTGTGATAATGCGCCTTGAAACCGGCGTCGGTGGTGATGTCCGACCGAGGGCGATGGGCGTTCTATCAAAAATTTCCCAACCGCGCTAACACAACTTGCAACCAGATGAAGCGGCAGCAATTCGTAGCCTACGGGATAGTTATTCGTAGCCTAAGATAGTTATTCATCGTGCTGACAAAGAAGATTGTAGATTCGTACTTGACCGACACGCCCACAAAAAGAAAGCTCAAGACCTTCTCTATTTGTCGATTCGTCCAATTCTTGTAGAAAAAAGATTATTTGTAGCTTTTGTATTGATTTAACCTATCAACAAGTTGGTTAGTTGTTCAAATAGTCCAGTACAACGCGAAGAAAAGAGAATTTGAGGCACTTCTAGGTGGCCAGGTTTGTCCAACTTTTGGGAAGGCAGGGGAATACCCGCATTCCCCACCAATCAGAACGTTTGGCTGCCGGGTACCAAGGTTCACAGGCAATAAAAAACCTCCTTTGTCTCAAAATGATGCGTCGCTGTCAGTGGGACATAAGGCTGGCACATGTGCAAGTAAGAGCGTATTAAAATATTTGTTGCAAATTCTTAGCTATGCTTTGTGAATTGGAGAATCTGGGGCTGCGCTTTTTTCTTCAATGAATCAGGTAATGGTGAAGTAATGATCAAGCGTTAAAATACGTAATGCGTGTTATTCGAAGTGACCGAAGCCCTCCTGAAGCGAATTTGAAAAAAAGGCGGAAGTTGGTTACCGAACGTATATGCAACGCTGTCAACGCTAATAGCTATTAATTCTTCTCGGTGAGCTAGCAAGTTTATAGCACAAGTAATAACAATTATGGGGTGAATTTGAGCTTATATTGGGATGATAAGCTTGTATTTGGCTCATATTAAAACGAAACACTAAATTTGATGCGGTACCCTTATGAATGCTTTATTTAAATAAACGTCAGTGCTTTGCCATGACTTTTCAAAAAGCATCTAAAAAAGGCTGCTCATGTCATCTTCTTCACCTTAGTGAAGTGGATCGTACCTCAGGGGCGGGATTATCTGCCAGGGATTGTAAGCGGCGGTTATTTAGTTAGGTACTAAAATGGTTATCACGGGTGTAGAGAAATAAATATAAGCAGAGTTACTTCGTAAAGATGGCATCTCTCCGATTAATTTCGTTCACTTCTTCCGTTCACTTTACCATTGACATCTGCGGAAACCCTAATTGTTGTCTGAGTTCATTAAAAGCCAGCTACAAAAAGCAAAAAAAATGCATACTTCTGAAAACACCTACGAAACAGTCGAACAGTTAAGGCAAAGGCTATTTCCCACTGGGCAAATGAATTTCGCTCATTTTGACCCGTGTAATAGCAGCATCTGGCTCCTGTTTGATACGAACGAGTATCGGCGTACACGCTTGCAGGGCGCCATACCATCTGTTTTCTTGTCACCTATTTTTTAAGGAACATTTGCCGAGTTATTTTCTGGTAATTGAAGTTTATTCTGGCGTAGTTTCCATTTCTGGATCTCACGTAGTTTAAAAAAAACCTCACTCGTTTTAGAATAACGGTGTGTTAGTTACATTAGTTACATGGCTTGTAGAAGGCTGCAAGACACCTGCGGTAGACGAGGTATGATAAAATATTTCTCGTAAGAAGTATAACGCTCGTGTTGCAGAATGCCCTGTTATTTAGAAAAAGCGCAGGTTTGTTTCAGCGCGAAAAATAACATATGTGAGAGAACGACCATGAGCCTACACGAAAGGTCCTCCGCCAGTTAACTCGAACAACGCCTAACACCCCGTCCTCCTCCCCCCCGGCACTAGCGTGTAACATTTTTGCTGCACCTTAGACAGGAACGCCCTGTTGAATCTACTGCTTATTCCTTCGCCGCTGTCGTCGCCCATACCACCACAACATCAGAGAGGTGAAAGAGAAAGTAATTATGATCAACATTTTATCGAAGGCACTCGATAAGGTTAATCACATTGACAGGTGATCGGGGTCTTCCAGCTTTGTAAAGTATGAAGCTTTGTTTGAAGAGTTGTTTTGAAATGCGTTATCAACAGCATGCAAGAGGTTTGTAAGTTGTAATATGTGCAGTAACATTTTGCCTGTTTCCAGTAAGGGGAATATAGTTATGCGTCTTGTATTAAGACTGGATACCGCAAGCTTTTTCCCAGTCGGAAATACCGAAGTTAAGTCAACCCTCTTGTTCTTCCCGATACCGCTCATTATGTTTTGCGTTTATTTGCCGTGGTAATTGTAAGTCCAGCATGTGGTCTACCGCGCTAATAGTGAGACTGATATAAGGGTTCCATCTTGTGAAAAAGTGGGCAAAATTCCGAATTGCCTATAATAAAGAGCATTTGTTGCTCTAGTACTTTTTAATTGGCAGTTTTGTTTCTTGTCGCTTTCACAATTTAGAAGGGAGTTAGAAGGGTGTCAATTTCCTAAAGTTAGAAGGGAGTAAAAAATAAAAATAGAAATCACCCTCAGAAAATAACGGTTATGTGACTAGGCATCTTTCCGTGTAACACTGACACAACACTGTAAAGATAACATATTTATTCGCTTTATTAGATCAGAAGCCCTACTACGCTACATTTTTCCGTTATTCATTCCGTCGAAAGTAAGCATCAGCCGCCGGTGTGCACGTTGCGCCTTCCTTTCTTATCGCGTAGCCTGCCGGAGCCTCTTCCATGTAATGCCACGTTACTAAGCTAGGGCGGAATAGCTTCTTCCAGGGTGCTTAATCGCTGTGACAGCTCTTCCGTACTTGCGCGCCCTCAAGCGCAAGGGAACCGTGTCACTAAGCGACGCTGTAAGGCCTGCTTTGTCACCGCTTGTTATCTCAGTTTCGCCATCAATGGCCAGCTGAATGGACTGTTGAACAGCGCATTTCAGCGCAAGCAATAGAATGAATTGAGGTATCCAGTCGATATGCCCAGAAGACCGGCTGCGGAATATATATTACCCGTCTTGTTGGGTCTGTTTCAAAAGCATTGTGTTGCTGAGTGGAAGGACCCGGGTTCGATGTTGGCTCAGCTTTTCAGATGGAGGCGAAAGCGAAAACGCCATGTTAGCATACATTTCGGCGCACGGTTTTGGCCCGGGGGCTCAAACATAATTCAGAGACCTGAACTACGGCACGCTTAACAGCTGAGGTATAGCTTTGGAGCGTTACGCCACATATTGTTTCTGAAATCTCGACCAAAGGCATACCCTCCCCGAATAATCTGTGCATTCTTTTTTGTCATTTGATCGCGCTAAATATATTGAGATCTGATACACCTGAGCCAATTTTTATAGTCGGCCTTACTTCCCGAATGTGTACTTATACATATCAGAAGAGCAAAGTTATTGATGGCCATGCTTGCAAAATAAGGAGTAATGTTTCTTCTTCGTTTATTTATTTATTTACTTTGTGACGCGAAATAAAGAGGAAAATTGCTTCCTCCAGAAAAAGCGGAGCTAATATTATTATTATGTAAGAAAATAAATCCCACAATGGAAGTTTAGCATGGTGATGTTATAATGAGTACCTATATATTATAATAAAATATTGCTTTCTTCTTCAACAATACAAGTCAATCTCGCAAGAATAACAACTGGTTTAGATCTTATCTTATATTTAAAATTCTAGACTACAACTTCTCAAGTATTTCAGCGCTGATATTGAGGCCGGGTCGCTACCCAGTCATGGTAAAAAAATTGTCAATCGCAACAAAACTTCGTGGCAGCGCACAAAAATATGTCCGAAGAGAAACCTTAAATATTGCAGTGAATTTCCAGCAGTAGTGATTGCGGCTTCTCCGGTATTTTCGCACACGTGTACACGTCGCTTACAAAGATAATGCTATCATTGTAGTATGGGATGATATTAAATGCAGAGCATTTGTATAACTCACGATGCACCCGTGCGTCGGCGTCCGCAGCAGCCAGACTCCCCCTACACTATAAAAAGAAATAACAGTTACCGGCGCCTAGTTTCGATCAAACGACCCTGAGGGCGGAACGCAAGATACATGGCGCTCTACCCACTGCGCTACAAAGCCGACACAGAATAAAAGGCTACCAACGCGCCTTATATCCTTGACTCATTCAAACTACGTCAAGAAGTTGCTCATACAACGCATTCACTACCTGTGGGAGGAACGCGAGGTGCATGATGCTCTTCCCACTGTGCCACAAAAGCGACACAGAATCAAAGGCTACGAACGCGGCTTATATCCTTGACTCATTCAAACTACGTGGTCAGTGGCGTGCGTTGGCGACTCAACGGCGTGCTAGCGGCGTGATAGCTGCGTGGTGTACACGTGATAGCACCAACCCGCCAAGCACTAAACGTTAACGCAATACACCCACCCCCTATACGACGTATTTACTCGAGTCCCCCTCGCGGGGAGATGGGCCCATTTTTTTCCAGGCAGTTGAAGTACTCCTTGTGCGGTGCATCCAGATTGTCGAACAGTAAATAGGCTGAAAAAAAGGAATGTACAGGTAGAAAGCGAAAATATCCAAGTTATTTTATTATTTCATCAGCCGACAGAAATATTATTATTCATCGCTTTCCCTGGCGTTACTACAATTTCGCACAATGAGCAAGAAACACACACAGAAAAATTTCTATTTTACGTTTCTTGCAGAACAAATCGTCACGTTGTGCCATTTTGTATGGAAGGTGAGGTTAACTGTCTTTCTGAGCAAATATTACGTGGCCATAAAGCTGTGTAAGATTCGTAATCAATCTTATAGTGGCTTTTGCGGGCCTTCGAGTTTGGTTTTGCACGAAAAAGAAGCTAGAGGAGAAATTTTCTGGGTGTACTTTTACAATGAGCGAATAGACCATTGCAAATTCCCGCAATGACAATACCAAAAGGTTTCGCACCTGAGCGCGAAAGCCAAGAACCCAACCAAAAGACTATGCCCGAGAACGAAATGGTAAAAGAAGCAGAAACGGGAGTCTTGTATGAATTATGATGCCTTAATTTATTAATGCTAAAACCAAATTGTAACCGCTAATGACAAGAACTACCCAAGTTTCACAATGCTACATGTCATGTAGCATGTAATGTAATGTATGTCACATGTAATGTAACATGTCACATCGCTACCCACAATTGCGTAAATCACAAGTTATTTAGATATATGCTGTTCATTGTAAGCGTACATGTTAGCTGAAAAAAATATTTTTCTATCACCTTTTACCAACTGAACTATTTTCAATGAAGTGTTTGCAAACTACTGATGTTTTTGCAATGCTTCGACGGAATTTAATATTGCGAGAACTAAGCTACCGTTTAGTACGTGTGTTAGAGTATTAAAATCCGTTTATCTACATCCTCCCTTCACCCGAGAGCTGCAAAAAGTTCGAACTTTATAATTTCTTTATTTAGGTTGTTCTCCTAAATGACTTTGCAAATTGAACACCCATAGCGTTTGCAAAATATGTATTTATAAACTAAAACTATATTGGCGCTTGTCAGGAGTATTTGTTTTCCCGACGTTGCAATAGGCTTCATTTAGGAACAAAACTTCATTTTCAATGACTGTGTTCGGATATTAAATCTACAGCGGAAGAACAACATCAAAAATTACTGGTTTTGAGCAATTGCCACTTGGAAGAACAGGGGAGATGGAACAATGAGATTTTTTGCTCATCTCAGCTATGTTCGTCTCTTTAGCTTTAAAACCTGCCCTACAGATACGTTCATCTAGCCAAGAGAAAAGTTCTTCATAATATTAATCCTCTCGGTTACGACTCGCAATGGAATAGCTTTCGAAGGATATGCTTTGTATACATCGCCACCCTTTCCAACGATATTCAACCCCGGTTGAGGGGAGTCTTTGCAAGAAACTGGGACATCTTCCTGTAATTTCTCATGTAATGTTTAATGCCGGGAATATTTTTTTATAGTGACCAGGTGACCGTTGTATGTCACCACCGTGACTTAAGCTAACAGCGCCGTCCGTGGCGAACCGCTCGTCAGTGGAACGGCGGTGGCGGTCAGGGCAGCGTAGTTGCGCATGGATGCTTCCTGTGGTTGTCCGGTGGGGCGGCTTGCAAAGCGCAGAATATAACCGCAATTACTTTTTAAAGCAAAGCTTTCTACCTCTTCCAGCCAACAGTTCTTTCGCGGCGTGACGCAAAATGAACTCCCAACGCATCGGAGGCAGCGGAAGGGTGGGATGTAGACGGATGCACTCATGGAGCACAATGTAGATGGCGCGGCGAATTCACCCAGCGTTCCTCGCGCGAAAGTGCCTGCTCCCCGGCAGCCGTGTCAGCGGTACGGCGTTGGCATCTGCTTTAGCGAAGGTTGTTTTGGGCCTGTTTTGGCACAGCGTCGCGTCCACTGCTCGCTCCCTTTCCACTGCTTCTATAATTTGTTCGACAGCACCTCCTGGGTAACCCATACCCCACGAAATTAGGTGGTCGTACGGCAAAGATACGTTAAGGATTGGTTAGAAGGGGGAAAAAACAAGATGTTGAGACAACATACAGACATCTGACCACTACAGAAATGCTACCTGTTGCGCAATGCTTGCCACGAATGAGGCTCCGTTTTCTAAATAGATGAACACCCATTCCGTTATGTTTTAAGGGGTATTAATAAAAGGACGGCGGAGCAACTGGTCCTGACAAATAGCAAATATAAAAGTTCATCGAGCTTTCTCGCAATTCCCAAACTTACTGAACTAATTAGTTTAAATCGGTATAAAGAGTAATAGAAAAGCTCACATGCTGAACAGTTTTTGTGTCTACACTTGTGTCGCGCGGTGGTATTTCCGCGAGCTAGCATATCAGAATAGCTAGGTTCGGCTATCTCACACTTCGAAAGACGCTTTGCTCTGTTTTCTTTCCGCCGGGCTACGGCGGCGGCGTCCACCGCTCTAGCCCGGCCGTGGCCGACCCTGAAGTGTTCGGGACGCCACCCACGCGAATTCCAAGTATAACGGATTAAAGAACTTCTCGTTTCACTCTTTTTAAAGCCACGTTTCTGAATTCAAGTGACATCGCACGGGGAATTGCTGTGGGTGTTGATCAATGCTTTGCTTTCCAACCACCTTCGCAGCGAGGATTGGAGTCATTTTTCTTCAGATCGGTAACACTCAAAAGTACGATCGAAATTTACGACGCTTGCTGTGTGCAGAATTTATGCCCATTCTTTGTAATTGCAATTATCAGCCAAAGCCCAATGCGCCAAGCTAGAAGTCGAGGCTGAAGTGCCACTCCGCTGTTTCGTGCAAATGTTTTTGGTAGTATTGTTTCCTGCACGCAGTTTGGCGTGCAGCTGAATGATCCGGAACGCCGGCTCAGCTTCTACAGCGTAATGTGATTACACTAGTAATTTAAAGCACCCAGACTAAAAGTTTACATCTGCGGTGATACCACATATTAGGCGTTTTTTTTTCTGATATCTCAATATTTCCTATCATGCTTCCCGCCTTTTTACTGCAGCTGAGGGGGAAATCGTATTATTTGCTTTTCGAATTTTTATGGGTGACATTTTACGGCAAAAGTACACCGATATGAGTCTTGGGCATACACATATCTAATATTCTGTAAAACCAAAAAGATATTTTGAAATGCAGAATTCCACAAGTTTGGTGGGTAAGGAGGTTACCTCGAAAGAACTTTGGATGTACTTTTACGGGGTGCATATATCACCAAAAATTACTCTGATGCCTAAGCGTGCGGACAAGGTGGGAAATCAAAATGTGGTAAGGCAAAGTTTCCAATTTCCATCCTATCGGAAAAGATTTCCCCAAAAACCCAGCCTTTGTGTTAGCTTACGCCATGATATAAATGTACTGCCAAAACTTCAAGTACTATAGGTACAGCTTTTCCTTTGAGCTGCGATGAATCAGTGAGCTTGTAAGTATGTCATGTGACACAGTTAATTACCAGTTTAAAATGTGACAGCTAAAAATATATTACTTGACATCCACGGTAGTCGGGGTGACTGGGGTATTTCATACACGAAATCTGTGTGGAGGTAACCAAAAAAGGTTTGACACGTTCACTCCGTGTCGTAAATGAGAGAAGAAAGACAGAGGCGCGTGGCGGTCTGCAACAGCCATCGGAACGCTAACTAGTTAGGAGCTCAGTAAATTCCAAACTTTGAGGGGTGAGATTCCTATTCAGAGTTCTGTCGGGGCCAATGTTCGACAACGTGGTGTGTCCCTCCTGACTGCATTTCGATAGAAATGGCTTCAACCTGCTGCTTCACCACATGGCCGTCCATTAGAATAATTGGTAAGGGAATATATCTACTTAGTCCAAGTTGTGACCCTGGATCCCAACCATGAGGCACAGATAATTAAAAGGATAAGAATTGGGTGGACTGCATTCGGCAGACATTCTCAGATAATCAATGGCAGCCTACCATTGTCCCTGAAGAAAAACGTATATGACAGCTACTTCTTACCGCTACTTACCAACGGGGCAGAAACTTCGAGGCTCATTAAGAGGGTTCAACTTAAATTCATGACTGAGCGGGCAATCCAGCCGAAGATGATAGGTGTAACATTAAGGATTCGAAAACAGAGCGGAGTTGGTCTGGCAACCAAAACATGCAAAGAATATATTAGTAGAAATTAAGAAGGAGAAATGGACGTGGGCAGGACATGTAATGCGAATGCAAGATAACAGTTCGTCATTAGGGGTAACAGAGTGGATCCCTGGAGAAGGCAACCGTGGCATGTGGTGGCAGAATATTAGATGGGCAGAGGAGATGAAGATGTTTGCGGGGATAAATTGATCGCAGTTACCACAGGACCGCGATGGAGATAATTGGGAGAGGCCTTTGCCCTGCCGTGGGCGTAGATAGGTTGGTGATGATGACAATGGAGAAGATAATGGTGATGATGTTGATTGATTGATTGACAGATTAAAGACTTGATGGATCTATTTATTTATTTATCTTTTACTGATCTATCGATCGTTCGATTGATTGATTGATTGATTGATTGATTGGTTTATTGATTGATTGATTGATTGATTGATTGATTGATTGATTGATTGATTGATTGATTGATTGATTGATTGATTGATTGATTGATTGATTGATTGATTGATTGATTGATTGATTGATTGATTGATTGATTGATTGATTGATTGATTGATTGAACAATCTAGGCAGTAACGCTAGGCAGTAACCGCTCTACTCCCGAATACCAAACTACAGACCTGGACTCTTTTTGAGCGCTGCAAAAAAATGCCAGTCCAAAATTGGACATTGTTTGAATGATGCATGCCGGATTTTTACATCGTCACCACCCCACGTTCAGAAACTAACACCTAGTCGAAGAAGCAGCTTTAAACAAAAAATATTAGCAGAGTTTAATTCCATTATTCAGGGCCTGATTGAAGAGTAACTTGAGCAGAAATTATAGGAACCAATCGCTTCACTCTCTGCATTTTAAAAGGCACACTTCCTTCCACTGCCCAATACACGGGAGTATTCTCGATATTATCGAGAATACTCCCTATGGATGTCCTCCGTACCACAAGAGAATTTTAATACTTATTAGCCAAAAACACATTGATTGAGCTTTAAGGCCATCTTGCAATCATTATAGTCAACGTGGTGCTGCTGGAAAAACTGAAAAGGCCTCACACGTACCCACAAAAAACGTGAGCGCCACGGAAACATTAGTACCGCCTTAGCTGCGGGCGCCTAAATACGATACCCGGAAATTGCTTTCTCCTTGAACCTCTGGGTAGCGTAAACTGTTCCCGGGGAGTTTCAAATAGTACATGCTTGCTGGAAACATTCACTCGCCAACTACCATGCGAATTCACGTCCGTTCTTCCGAACTTCATTAAGGGTGAATTCTTCAGAGACTTTCGCGAAACAGGGCTACCAACAACCGTCAAAACATTGCCAGAGGCATCACCGATATCCGAAGCTGAGTCGTTTCATGTCACTGAAGTTGAGAAGCTTAGGCAATCATTGCTAATGACGAACCAATATTGTGAGCAGGAAGCGAAGCCATAGAGAGGCACAGTTAAACGACATTTTCAGTTTCGAATGCATCACAATAAAAATGTTGCCCCAATCCAATACTGGAAACCTGTCACTACGCATGCACTCACCGACCAGCACACGTCATCCGGCCTAGCTAAGAAAACTTCCCGCAAGGATGAAAATCGATCGTCAGTGACCAGACACCGCCATCGGAGTCCGTGCAGTGCGTATGATTGAGATGTGTGATAGACACCATCGTGGTCCGGCTGTGAATAAGACTTCTTGCAGGTCGCCTCTCCCTACCCACTTGAGCAAGGCACCTAAGAAAGGTCATTGGACAGGCGGCAACATTGAGCCAGTGGTTTTATTTGAAAAGCAAGCCCACTTACAATTTTAAAATAATGTGGTATGCTGCCTACTTCCTAGATGCCACTAGTAATCTGCATTTCGTGTTAAACGCGTGGCAGCAAACCCCGCCGTAGTAAATCGCGTGATACCGTAAATAAAGTAGACTAAGCTTCAATGACAAAGATCCAGTCATTAAGGAGTCACAGATACACAGTCGGGTGAGCAGGTAACAGCATATATGTTCACCAACAAAAGGTTCCCTCAACATTGTCCTCGCAGAATGACTTGTGCGCTACAAATGGTGGCGGGAGCGCCCACACCTAGGTAATAATGCCGGAGACACCGCCATCGGCATACAGCTCACGCAAATCTACGTCCGCCATGCTGTTCTTCGGTATTGTTTTCCCAAAGCCAATCACACTAAACCATCTGCTACTTGCCATAACACTCCACGGCTGGTTCGCTGCGTAGGGATAGGTAGGGACCACTGGGCTTAGAACATCTCAGTGCTCTATTGACCGGTTTTGCAAAAACTGGTAGTGGTGGGTCCGCGCTGACAATAGGGAAACCAGGGTGTCGTAGACTGCCCGCTGCCTCCGCATAGCAACAAAGGTTGCGGTTTAAGTGGAGTTACCCTGATGACATTGAGCATCACTGCAAGTTGGGTTGGCCTACTGCATGCCGCCGCTGACGGGATAAAATGGAACCGTGCGATATACATGCACGATCTGCGGTGTCCGCTACGTCAAATTGTGCCTATTTGGCCCTTGATTGATTGATTGATTGATTGATTGATTGATTGATTGATTGATTGATTGATTGATTGATTGATTGATTGATTGATTGGTTGATTGGTTGATTGATTGATTGATTGATTGATTG
This sequence comes from Haemaphysalis longicornis, assembly GCF_048455015.1. Taxonomy (NCBI): domain Eukaryota; kingdom Metazoa; phylum Arthropoda; class Arachnida; order Ixodida; family Ixodidae; genus Haemaphysalis; species Haemaphysalis longicornis. Next base: position 42,933,827 of record NW_027526445.1, read on the forward strand.
ATTGATTGATTGATTGATTGATTGATTGATTGATTGATTGATTGATTGATTGATTGATTGATTGATTGATTGATTGAGAGAAAGAGAGAGAGAGCTTTAGTGCGCCTACGCTACACAGGCGATGAGCCACAACGTAGTAGAGGGATCCGCATTAATTTGAACCACCTGGGAATCTATCACGCGTGCGTTTTACTCTCGAATACACTGGTGGCGTTTTCGATTTTCGTCTCCATCAGACAAGCGGCCTGCACTTTCTTAGAATCGCAGCAGAACGCTTAAAAGGGACACTGAAGTGAATTTGTCAAGCACTCAATTTTTATTGCACTGTGTAGACTGGCTCAAATTAACAAACTTTTCATCGTCTATCGGCTTGATAAATCGATAATTATTTTATGAAGCCCGAGAGAAGAAAACCTACCGTGCGCGGTCTGCGGCGGCCGCACATACTAAAGGCTGTTACGTCGGGAGGAGGTGCATCGTGATTGGGTGATGTCCAAGATTAGCATTCAAACAAGTTTCGGTTTCGGTTCTCCAAACCAAGATTCTTAACATCCGGCGTTATCCTTGCAAGGGCATTGTCGATATCTCAATAATCGTCGTGCCGCGCTTCTGCCATGTTGTCGGCTATAAAATGCCTATTAAAAGCCTCCCAGGACGGCTCGGAATCGTAGCAATCACTAGCCGAGGCGTCAACAGTAGATGAACGCCCTCCTCGCCAACGCAGACGCTCAAATGCCATGCGCTTTTCCCTCATATATGGAGCTTGCCTCACTCATGCCTGTATCGTAAAAAGCGTGTTCGCACCAGGCCAAGGGTCTTCTGATTCTGGCCTGTGCCCACTGCCCGCATGTAGAATGGGCTAATGGCAACAGCCCGCCAACGAAAACTCGCTAGCGCGCCAGTGTCAGTCAGCACGCGTTCTGCGAACTGGTTGGTGGCGCAGTGAACCTTACGGCCAAAAATGGTGAACTCAGTATAGAAAACATCGGCCGAAAAGAAAGAAAACAACCAGAAAAAAAAAGAAAGTACCATGGGAGATTTGAAATGGCGACTTGCAAAATACGTTGCCTAGCACTCCAGACCACTCGGCCACAGTCCAGCGCTGCGAGCGTTTGAAATATAAAGTATAGAATGTATAACCAGTTTACACTTTTGTTCAGTTTTAGCATATCAAGCAGCTTAGGCAACTATTTGTTGTATAGCGCTCATGCAGTACGCATCCCCCAAATTTCCAGAATATCTCATGTCTAGGAATAGCATTTATTAGACGGAAAAGCATTCGCAGATAGGTAGGTGGTCGTGCTGCTGCCCGCTGTGCTTGTTCACCCAGCGCTGAAAAGTACGTCCTGCTCCATAGTTTGATTATGTACGGTAAACGGTTCAGTTGATTTTATTCCCTTGGTTTTATATTGACTTCGTTGGCTCTTCCCCGCCTTCAAGTAGCCTTACATTTTCCTACTAGCGTACCAGTCAGCAAAGCGTCGAATGTGCGCTTGTGCAGCCCTTGTGTAGAGCGAACTGGACTTGGAGCTTGGCACAGTGTCCGAAGTAACAAACCAAAGAAAGGCACCTTCAGCAATGCACAAACGTTTCCTGGCTTGGTTTCAATTGCGCGAATGACTTGCGACGACCCGTCGGCGGCCGGCGGACTAAATGCTGGGCTGACTGACTTTGTCGAAAGGTCTGTGAGCCGTGCAGCAGCGCAGTCAAGCCAAGTCATTTCCTTCTGATTTAACACGCTAACGCCACAGAAAATGGGAGAGTATGCAGAAAGGATGACAGCATTTTCAAGTTTACTTTTCTACTTAATAAATCCTGTAAACACACTCAGAGTCGTCGAAACATGGCCTATGGACTCCAGACTACAATTTGCGCTAGTGATACCTCTATGTTTCAAAGATGCGAGAAAATCAACCGTAATCGCTTCAGTTTTTCTTGTTCTGCAACCGCTTTGATTACGTCACTACTTCGGTGGCGGCTTTATTGACTTTTGCTGGTCACCGTCACGATTAATTTTTCGCACTTCCACTGGCCATCCGCCATCATAGGCCCTGTGCACCGGCCTTTTCTATGCTGTATGATCCAGCTGAGAGTTGGGAAATTTGGTACAATGTTTCAATGTACCATGAAGGGCAATAAACATACCAAAAACCACATTCTTCGTTCCTGCCATGTGCTTTGCAACTAGAGCTTACCTAAGTTTATGCACGACTGGAGCTAGCCGCATGGCCAATGTTATGGCACATAGTTTCGCACAAGTTGAGGCTGGTACAATGAAACGTGTACGATGACCATGTCACAGTACAGTTAAACCTGGAGGTGACGAACTTATATGCAATGAGTTACTCGATTAAACGAAGGTTTTCAATTCCCCATTGACACCCCCATTGAAGCCTATGTGTTTGAGATTTTTCACACGGCAGAATGAATAGATTGCCTGACTGCTTCGCTCTTAAAAGGGCACTCTCTCAGGCAGAGATACTTTATGCACGCAAATTCCCATGGAGAACATCCTCTAGTATCAGCCCCGCTTCCAATCATACGTACAGGACGCAATTGATTTCTTCCCCACGTAACCTAAGGAGATCGCTTGTTTGTATTTTATCAGTACTGTAAGCGTCTTCAGCATCTTACAGAAGTAGGCGCTCACTGCGCAATACATATATGAATACAAAAGTGGGTGCACGGCGGTTGGGTACAACAATGTGTGCCCTGCGTATCCGTACTTACTCTACTTTAAGATAAAACATCGCAAATTGACCACGTCATCGCCAAATCACGCAAAAAAAGAAAGACACGCGCTTTTCCTACTGTGCACTAGAGTAACCAATAAGATGTGGGAAAAACTGGTTATAATTGCATTGGACAGCAAGCATATTCTAACACCCATAACACAGTAGCACACTCCGAACGAACACAGAATCTCATACAATAGTGTGATCAAACGTAAAATTGGAAGCATGCGATAAAGAACAGGTGCAGCGTGGTTGGCTTGTATTATGGGGCACGTAAGAAAAAAAAAAAACAATGTGAAAGAATGTACGCATTTCCTAATCGCCTTTACTGTGACTGGGACGAAGTGAACCGCAATTCTTTTTTCTTAGCAAAGCTGACAACCTATGCAACGTTGGTAATGTCGCGTGGTAATACGTGCCTAGTTTCAATGCCCCACTGGAAGTACAATAAGTGAATGTAGTTGTACGCTTGTCAATTTTTCTTATATATTTTAAATGTTTGGTTCTTCTCGATTGCTGATGTGGAGGTTTTATGTAACCACTTTTCTGTATGATTATACCTCCCTGATAAAAAACGTACATGAACTTTATAGCAGCAACAGAACCTAATGACGACAATTTTGGAATGCGTGCTCGAATGCGCAGTGAGGTTACGCGGTCGCGTATACAATATTTAGAGTAAATAAAACGGGGAACTTTATTCTGTTTTTTTTTCTTCTAATTTTTCTACATGATATTGTTAGAGTTGGATCCAAACTATACTGCGATACTAAAGAATGTGTCTTTGAAATGTTTTCTATGCTTTATTTGGACGTGAGGCTGCGCTGAAAGCAATTTTTTACGGAGGAAGCACGATTGTATCAATGCTTTGGTGCACGCGTTTCGAATATGAGCATTCATTTTCAATATATGTGCTAAAGTTAGGCCTGTATATTTTATAAAATTTTTTCGCGACACATTGGAATAATTCAATGTGTAGTTAAACTGTAGGGGTGACCATTTTCTGAGTTACGCTTGTTTTATTAGTGTTAATTGTTATGTTTCAGGTGTCCCATCAACGAGATCAATTGCTGAGGAAAAAACATTAGTTTTAATTGGTCGGAGGTATTACTAACGATTGAATAAACCGTAATATCATCATCAAACAGTCGAACGGTAATTCCTTCTGCAATGCAATAAGCCACGTCCTTAACATATAAAAAAACTGTGAGCGGAAAGACAAAACCATGTGGGACTGATGTAAAAACTGCAATGTGTGGGAGTCCGATTTGATGATGGACACGTACTAACTGCGGTTTTATACGACAGCCTTTGATAATTTTCGGCAACTCACTTCAGATTTCCTGTTACTTTGCATTGCAGGAAATAATAAAAGGCTATTTTTGGTGATGCCAATAAATACCGTATAAATTCGGATATTGGAATGTGTTGCTGCAGCGAAATCATAAGATATTTCAAGTAGCTGAGTCACCATGCCCCAACCCTTGCGAAAGCCGTGTTCCTTATGGCAAAGTAATTTGTTTTACCCTGCATAATTTGTTAGTCCTTTGTTAATTATGGGTTCCATTAATTTGCAGCAACAACTTGTTTGTGAGATTGGCATGTATAGTTTCGGCTTAAGGTTGTGGCCGCCTATATGAATAGGAGCGATTTTTGCCCAAAGTATATTTCGCGCAGCCTGCCTTGCCTGACGGAAGCCGTAAAGACTGCATACAAGAATGGAACTAGATATTCACAATTATGCCTAAAGAAAACCTTTGAAATAATAACAAAAGCTGAATTTTAAAGTAAATCGGTGAAAGCAAGTTTAGAATGGCCGACTCTGTTATCTCTATCGCCGCAATTTCACAGGGTGGCTTTGTTGGAGGTGCTACTACGGCTGGTCATGGTGTGAAATTAAGTTGGAAATAATAATCGAAACATTTTGAAATTGATTTGGCGTCACATTTTTCTTAGTTAGGCATTTTATAGTGTGGCCAATTGGTCAAGGATTTTCTCTGTTTTGTCGATTGTGACATTGGCTTTGCCACGTGACTCCATAGCTACTACAACATGAATAACATGGCTTTTCTCTGGAGGGCATCCATTTCCCCTTTTAAGGTTATTTTTAACTCGGCAGCATGCGGCCAAACGCCGTTTTGCACAGCTTGTGGCAGAAATAGAAGCGTTGAATTATAGACTAGTAACCTTAAAATTTAGGTACATGAACACCCTATACTGGGTGCTATTTTAGTTCGCATAACTAATAAACTCAAGCTTCCTTGATTTTTGAGAGACTGGCGTTCATCCTTTGCTTCCAGTTTTAGTTAGGTGACAACGTGTTCGTGCCGCTATCAAATAGCCTGAAAACATGCAATGGTGCTTCAGTAGGTATGGAGTTGCGCTGCCGATTTTACCGACGTGGGTACGGTTCCCGATCCTGGCGGCCGTTTTTGTCATGGCAGCAGAAAACAAAGCGTATGTGTGTCGAGATTCCGGCGCACGTAAAAGATCTCCATCAGGCCCAAATTATTCTGGAGCCCTCCACCACGGTTCGCCTTAAAGCCTAGGTTAACATCGACATGTGAATTACCCAAAATTTATTTTTATATTCCACGGAAGAGGTTTTTTTTGTGATGGCTTGAGTGATTGGGGCACGGCATGATTACCTGTCTGCCGAGCATGCTACCACTGACCGCGCGGGGACCTTACTTCACGGCAGAGGCGCCATACATGCAAAAAATGCGTGTCATTTTCTTCGTCTTCCGCGTAGTACAAATTTTCACATATTTACAATATATTCGCCGCTGAGCCCCATTCCCCATTCAGGGGACCCCTGGGATTCCACTGCCTCAGTCGTAGCTTCCAGTAGTAGCAATGACGCACTTCCGAGGACTCTTGGTGAGCATGGCTGACAGCGGACGGATAGAAGCCAAGACGAAATCGAGAAATGATCCTAAAAACGCTACTGCGTTTGTAAATTCCCGTAGAACAGGAAGATACCCACGATCCAACAGCTGCATGAGCCGAAAAAGCACCATAGCATAATTTGCAAAATCAAGCATGGGGGAGCACGTGTGCGTGCGTGTTAGCGGTGTAGTGACGGGGGCGGAGGGAGGGCGTGCGGAGGGTGGGAATCGACAAAGAAAATTGTGCAGCTAAGCTCGTTGGTTGTTAGGTGCATGTGCTGGTAACATGAAGACTGTCCGGCATATGCGTATACAACAAACAAACGCTATATGTTTACGCAGGGTACGTACCTGCTTTTTATTGGTACATAGTTTATAAAACGCCGCTGGATCTAGCGCATGCATTCTTACTTCAACCAACAGTCGAGGCAGTACTTACCGTTTACATAAGCAATACAAGCGCCTTATGCCGTCGGCTTAGCTTAGATATGTTCTAACGAAATCCTCCAGCCGGCGGCACAAGCTCTTTGGTTTGCGGTTATCAGGTGTTTAGAGCGAATTCCAGATCCATTATACTTGAATCAACAGATCGGGACGTACAAAATGAAATTGTGGTCCCGTTGTAGCATTGGAATGCAAGCCAAATCGTGGAAAAGGCGAGCGCCACTACGGCGCCATCCTTTACAACGTCTCCCACAGTACGCGCGGCCGAAGGATGCTCGCCCTTGACTCACTAAAACCTCGACCTAATACCGACGTCAAAAGCGAAGCGCGAAGTGTCTTCCGACCGAAAGTGCCCATTATGCAAGACAATAAATTTTTATGTCATATTTGGCCTAAAACTCCTCTGGATCAATTTTTTTACGGGCTGGTGATGTCGCCGTCTCATGTGGGCGTCGTAATCGTGGTCCATATACTCACGGTACTAAAACACCGGGAAAATCGTTTACGCCTCGTGCTGGAGCGCTTCGTAACACGTACTAAAAAAATTTTAAAAAACGGGACACTTTTTTACGCCTCGCGCTAGAGAGCTTCGGGCTTCAAAGACAACAGACTTTTGCACCAAAAGTGTATACTTCTACCACCCAACAGTTTCATCTCCTGTGGCAAAAACGGCACGGCGCCAAGAATGCAATTGTACACTGCAGGCTTCGCCCCTCCGCAGATTTCACGTCAGTCAAGGACCGTTTTTTTTTGGAAAGCGGTGCAGCTTCCTCTTTCTTCGTGGCGGTGACTAGAATGTTTGTCATGCAATGGGTTTTCCAGCGGTTTTTGCTTAAGGAGCTCATAGTGCGACTGAACAATGAAAGATACAGCATGCTGATACGACTAATTGCGGATTTCTAAACACATTCCTTGAACACCGGTTCTCTGTTCTACTTCAAACTTTGCACGAACTCTACAATATGCGGTTTATTTTGTTTACCACGACGAAGACTGACAAAACTTACATATACATTCACCTAAATAAATGAAAACGACTTTTACCTACCGGAGAGCGGAAGCCATCGTGAACTTTGGCGGCCATTTTAGAGCGATGTGCAACGGCGCATGCCGAATAAAACGCACGGTGCAATTTCGATCTGTAACAAGCGAAATGGGCGCCAATTCGAAAGGCGCATTTCATTTTTTGAAAAAGGCCACCTCAAAAAGAAAATAGTCGAGAATATTTGCAACAAAATGTTTTCTGACTTATTACTTATGAATTAATCAAATAAATTGAACCGAAGTATTTCAGTTAGTTGTTCAGTTTCCTAAACAAGCCGCCAATCAATCTCGTTGAATTGTTGAACCAAGTATTATATATAGGAGTGTTTCAGCTAACTGCAGCCCCAGTTTAATAATTTGCCGACGATTAACTCTTACACAAGGCGACGGGATCCTTGTTGCTCTGGTTTGTATGTATCCTGTGCTAGAAAAGTTTTGTATTTTGCTTTAAATCACATAATTATTCAAGATAAAGTAGCAAACTTCCGAAGGAACGAAGATAAGCACGAAATTCCCAATTGAATGTTTAAGAGCGTATTGCAGAACGTCTGAGGAAACAGTGTGCGTCTTTCTATCATTCCAGTATTAGTGTTTTTCGGCTTCCTCATGATACCTACAAATTGCAAAAAACAACACATGACATGCCGGCTTGCGCGTTCTTATTGCAGTGCTCCCAAACGTTCTGCGCATAAACTGAAATAGGAGTGCGGCACCTTGAAATGCGACATGAAGGGTGTGTAGGCGTGAGAATCGCCATTTACGCAAGCGAGGGGCTGCTCTCGCGACAATTCATTATATCGATAAGCAGATGCAGCGATTATTGCTTGCGTCGCAGACCTGTCACTTTTTACTGCGAAGCAGTGTAATGCTGGCCCCCCCAACACAGTTTTAATTTCGGTAAAGCCGCTTTACCTTGCGGCTCTCGGGGCTCCTCCTCGCCAGCGCAGAGGCCTCGTTCACAAACTTTATGCCCCTCGCCAGCATCGATGCCTCTTTGACAAGCTCCGCAGTCGGCTGACAACGGTGGCAGCGGAGGTATAAGATGATCACAGAGTGTGAACAGAAGCGCGAATTGGTGTATAAACGACTCAACATGTAGCCGCACCCTTTCCCCATGACATTTCAGCTCGCCGTGGGCATATATAGCTCCGCATTGTTTCCGGTTTAACAGGAACTTCCATGTTATAAAGCACCAGAGAGTACATAATTCTTGTTCAAATTTAAAGGCCTTCCGAGCGACACTTCCGCGGGTGTATTTTGCGCCCAGGTATGGGACCGTCACCGGGCGCCAGTTTATGCGGGCACTGGTTGGGGGTGGAAAGAAAGAGCACGCAGGCACAGCCATAGGTCGGCGTACTCACTCGTGAGTACACTCATTTGTACTCATTTTTACTCAAACTCACGAGTGAGTACGATGATGAGTGAGTACACACCCAGAAAAAAAAAGTGAGTATGATGACGAGTGAGTACAGGGGTAAGTCAACTACTCGTGAGTACAGTACTCATGAGTACACTACTCATGAGTATGAGTACTCATGAGTACAGCATTCATGAGTATGAGTACTCACGAGTTTGAGTACTAATGAGTATGAGTACTCATGAGTACACAGGTACTCATGAGTACATAGTACTCATGAGTACATAGTACTCATGAGTACTCACGAGTACACAGTACTCATGAGTACACAGTATTCGTGAATACACAGTACTCATGAGTACATAGTACTCATGAGTACACAGTACTCATGAGTACAATACTCATGAACACTGGTTTTGCGACCGCTTGCACTCTTGATTATGTGCACTCGTGAGTACAGTACTGCAAGCAAGTTTTATCACGAGCTCGAGTTTGGACGCGCGTGTACGAGTCGCAAACATTAGCAGTGCCGCTGTGCAGCTTAACTGTCAAGGATGTCAAAATTAGACAACGAAAACTGCACCTCCCCCCTTTCCCGGTCCATGTTTGGTGCTGTAAGCGTTTCGCGGCGGTCGCTTGCAAAGGGGTCACGGTGAAGAGGGAAAAACGAGGGGGTGAGGGCCCGGCGGGAAACGCGGCCGCAGTTGCTCTTCTACGGCACTTGTTGACTGCCGCAGTTATTTTTGTTGACGCGGCCTGTGAACGCATGGCGGCTTCATTGCGCGTGCTCCCTTCCAGTTGTTTTAGGGGAGAGGTGGTGGAGGCTGCTAACAATGGACGCATTAGGCGTACTGAAATCCCTCTTTTTCGGTTTTCAGAAGTTTCCGTAGACGCATGTCGCGCTCTGTAGTCGTTTTGTGAACCGAACCGCTCATTTCAACAGTCGCAGTTAGTTTACGTAACTCGCGTCAAACCGACTACGTGGTTTGTAACGTTTGTCTCACCGAAATTGTCCGCACCATTTCGCTGTGTGTATTGAAGCGACAATTTGGCTGATGTACGTGCGCTCATATGGTTTTATTAGGTTCCCGTTTTGAAACATTTTGCTCAGGTTCGCTAGTAATATGGTCTCGTGTAGTGCCATTTACAAGTGAGCATACAGCCCCACCGTGCAACCGCGGCGCTGGAATTTGCCCCAGCAATGGAAATAAAATATCCGGGTACACCTAAGTACGTTTGTGAGTTGTGAATCGGACATCATAATATCCAGTTGAACGCGTGAGACGCCTTGTTTAGCCTCACATATTTTGTCGCAGAGCTCTGGCATCTTGCCGCTGGAGGAGCGTTTTGCTTTCGAATGGCTTTACTTTCGAGTGGCAACCCCATTCGCCGCTTCTCGTTTATGCCACCGTGTAATGACGACGCTGACGATGATGATGAATTTCGGTGGTTGTTATTCCCCTACCCTTCACTACTGTTTACAGGCGGGCGCACACCCCTCGCTAGCAGCTACTGTCGAGTTTAAGCTCGCACTGTGGGAGGCCTCGTGAAGGAATCGTTTTGAAGTGATGAACGCCAACGCCAGACGCTGGGACATCTCGTAAAACACGTGGATAGCACATAACGACGCCACCGCTTTTTTTGATCGATCGCTGCCAGCTTCATCCGCACTGCTCGAGATAAGAGCTGCAGATTTCCACGGTGCAACCAACCAACCAACACGGCAATACAGTGACGTCAGTGCAAGCTATCACGCCTCCAAAAAACGCGTCTGCAAACTTTGTTCTCGAGTGCACGAAGCACGGCAGCGCAGTTCGACACTGCTGGAACGGCTGCCAAGCACCGGCAGCAACTGGGTGCCCTGCGGCCCTCGACTGCGAGCGATACCCCCTTCCGGCCCCCCCTCCCCCCCCCCCCCGAACACACACGCACACTGTTTGGACTGGGCCATTCCTGCTCAGTCACCACTGTTGCGACGTTGCCCTGCTCAGTCCGTCATCGACGCGGCGCAGAGCAGAGCGATGAAGTTGTCGAGCCGACAGCGATTTTAAGCTGCATTTATATACACTATATACAAAGGTAGCAAGAGTGTTACATGGCTCGCACAAAGGCGATAGCACTTCTCAACTCAGTGCCTCCAATGAAATGCCCCTGCACAGCCGCTGCTTCAGGGCTGGTTTTATCCCCCGGGGTTCCGCCGCAGCCGCGTGCAGTTCGAATCTTTCCAATCAGGACTATCACTTGCCGCAGTTTGAAAGCGAAGGGATTGCGTCAGCCGAGCCACGACAAGAAAGGGAAGGCTACTCAGCGGCGCCGTCTCCAGGGTCTACTTGCTGCATGTCTTTTTCGGGCCGGTTGTCCCAGGCATGATTTGGTGCGGCCGTCTCGATGGGAAAAGGAGAGTAGACTCGGCGGCGCTGTGTGCCGCCAAGTCGCGGCACGTCTGCCGCGAGCTGTTTGACCGAGGCGCGAATCGGGCCCACCGTCGTCGTGTCGCCAGGTGCAGCAAATTTGTGTCGGGCGCTCTGGTTAACCGCACACACACGCACACAAAAATAAGTGATTAAGGTCAGACCCGTGGGGGTTTTGACCGTGCTGTTAACGGAAATAGACACAACGACGCGTAGCGCCCCTGTCCTGTCCCTCTCTCGCGGGGGGACTTCCCTCTTTGGCTTTTCGCGCGGTAGCCGGTTTTCGTCTTTCTGTTTATCTGTTACATTGCGGGCTGGCGGCGCTTGCGAGGGGTACGGTTGCGCAATGTTCGCTGAATGCGGAACAGTGGCGGCAGCGTCTCTTTCCAGCTGGTTTTAAAGACGATAGCCTTTCTTTGGCCACTTGAGCGGGACAATGTTGGCCTGTCAGTCTGTCTGTCTGTGTCTGTCATAAAGATAATTTATTATTGCAACTTAATATCACGCCCCGCTGTATACATGGGAGCTACTGGGGTCACCGTTAAGTAGCTTTATGCACATAATGTGCCCTCTCTACAACTGGCCAACTGCCCCGCGATTCAGCCGCTCGGCCAAAAGTTAAAAGAATCCTTAATCGAGGGCTTCATATTGGCAAAATATTCCCTCGCTACTAAAGCTGGTACCATGCTTCCTATTTATCAGCTTTGTTCAACAAAAATAAAACAGGGATATTTGAACCCAGACATAAATACGAAAGTGATATGAAAGTGAAAGTCTCAGGCTACAACCCCGCGCGCTTCGAAGACACATGGAGTCTCGGGAGTTCTTATTTACAGACATGAATTATACACGGAACCGTAGCCATACAAGCTTGGCTAACAGCCGTGCGCTTTCTGACGCTACGGGCGTCGACAGTGCATTATTTATATGTACAATGGAGCACACAACGACTAAACGTTGCCGCGCTTTCGAGCTATTACGGGAACTGTACGTCATGAAACTAAGAAAAAAAAAATAAACACCAGAGCACGGAGTCAGAAATGCATCTGAAGGGCGATTTTTTTTCCCTCTTCGCTGAGCCGCCTCGTTGGCGCGCCGGCACCGGGAGCGCGAGCGTGAAAGTACAAAGAAAGAGTGTGCAACCGGTGGCACAAGGCGGCGAAAAATCCGCTTTTTTGTTTGTTTGTTTTGCTGACCTCGGTTAACCCACGCCATCGACCAATGAGAGGCATCCCATTGCCTGTTGCCCTCAGCTCCTTTCCTGGCACCGTGATAGCATCCCTGGAAAGAAAGAAAGAAGCGACGCGCCACCCTGACGCCTTTCCCTGCGTCCCGAACACACGACGGACCGAGTCCGCCGTCCAATCGGTCGCGTGATGAGACGTCACGGTCCGCCGCGGTCCGATCCAAAGCAGAGCGCATCCACACGGCGGGCCGGCTGAGCGGTCTGCGAATGGCCGACCGTCTGAACTCACAAGCCAGAAGGGTGAACACAGGCGCCGTTTGGCCGCGACAACATGTTGTAAAGCACGAGCCTGCACGAAACCTTTCATCCCCACAATAACGGCCACCCGCATGCAAGCCGGGCGGGCGTGCTCACGCAGCCGCCGCCGTCGTTCGCATGAAGGCGACACGACGAGCGGCGACGGCGGGGCGATCCGGGCTGCATACGGCTCGTCACCGCTCGCTGGAACCGAACTCTTCCCTAAATTGAGGTCCACATGCGTGAAACAAAGTGATAATCATAGCTAACATCGCACTAGTAAGAGTCAGGACTCAAGAAAAAGCGCGAATGAAGTATGCGTCGCGATTGTAAGCCTAGCCCGTTGCTTATCCAACCGCGGGTGATTGACAGGCTCCTTCGAGCGCTTCGAAACAGCCGCGCTGCCCGCGCTATTCTCTATTGGCGCAACTGGCTGCGGCTCCGCCCACGCGACGCGGCCGCTGTTATGATGTCGTGGTCCGCCGTCGAGACTGCGGGCCGAAAAGCCTCGGCGAATATTTGGACCGCGAAGGCCGCGGTCCTGCGCGGTCCAACGGCGGCGCGCGAACTGGTGACGTCTTATCACGGGATGCGCGGACCGCGGTCCAAATAATCGTTTTGGTCCGCCGTGTGGATCGGCGAACACGCAAGCGTTAGCCAAGACGTAAACACATCAGGGAGGGAGTACTTGTGGCGGTTGCGCCGTGAAACTTGCAACTTCGCGCTGAGTAGCGCGAGGTATTGCAGTGTCGTCCGTTCCTCTTTCGCCCGTTCCTCTTTCGTGCTGTCCCGGCGCCGGTCCACGCAGCCAACGACATCGCATCCGGATTTTTAGATATGGCCCCGACAAGCGAGCAAGACGCACGGCGCCCGAAATGCACCATACGTGCCGAACGACCGCACACCAATTATAGGGGAGTGTCCTAGATAAAACGAGGCGCACAGCGCGCGAAACGCACCAGAGGTGACGAACGACATCCAACTTGAACCAGTCGAGCTGACCACGGCGAACGAAATGCACAGCGCATGGAACGCCACCAAGCCAGCACACACAGAAGAAACTGCTATTCGCGACATCCTCCGCTCGCGCTGCTGCTATCCCGACTTGGCCAGCGAATGTTACAACCTCAGAAATCACGTGGCCACAAGCAACAAAAGACCCAGCGCACGCGGTTCAACCCTACCGGAACGTACGAGCTCTCCGACACCCGCTGCTTGAGCCCGAGTCCAGCGGACGAACGACATCACACTCGTGCAGGTAGGTCCGTCGACGAGCAACGACACGGCCAGCGCATGCGGCATGTCCGAGCCAGAACGAACAAGATCCCCGGCATCCGCGCTCCGACCGAGACTCACACGATAAACACTATTTCGTACAAGAGGACGCAACCGCGAGCAAGCTGACTCGGGACGAACGGAGCCTGCTTGTATGGGAGAGATAGCGATTATAGCATTCTCGAAACAACGGGCAAAAGACGAGGGCTTGAGCGACGACACGGACACAACAAAAACGACAACGAATGAACCCGATCCAGACGAAGGCATCGAATGCCCTAACAATGAAGTCACGCTTGCGACGCCAAGGAATGTGGGACCGAACGGACGGCACGAACTACCCCCGCTTCCCCACCACAATGGTTTCACTTCCGAAACAACCACGGCAACTGCGAGCACGGAGCCGCAATGACTTTGACCGATCAGCCATGCCACCCTACGAAAACGCCCCGCTACCGCACACTAAACGAAAAGCCAATCGGCTCCCGCATCATACGCAACGCACACGTCAATTCAAGCAACGTCCTCAACACGCCGAACTATGCCATCCCTACACAGCGCAGCTCGCCACCGGACGTCTACGCCCCCACATGCATCAAGCACGCGACGAGTTACACGAACACAATCGCCGACGGAAGCGGCGCGACTAACGCAACGCCGTAAACACTGTCAAGTTCAGGTTTGACGAAGTGAATCCCATGGCACACACACAATAAAAGAAAGCAGATTTGAAATTCACCGAAGCTCAATGAGACGAACACCCTCCTAATGAAGTTTCTAGTATCCGGAACAACAAAAAACAAACGCCAGCATCGAGCATCTGTGAATAAGCGGACAGTGATCTCGATACGAACGGACGTTAATCTACAGAAACGCTTCATTGTGCCTGGGGGAAGGCACAATTCTGATTTGGAGCACGATTAGGAGAGTATCAGCGCGCCTGGAAACGAAAACGGACGACAAAAGCTGCCACCCGAAGACACGCAGAAAACAGCAGTTTACGGCCACGGCCGCACCGACAAGCCCCGAGCTCCCCTGAGCCCGATCCTGTGTTTTTCTAATCAATTAAACATTTTATTTTTTTCTATTTAGTCTTTCATTCGAGATACGACCTAGCTAACAGTGCAGATAAGTTGATTATTCGCGAGTAATACAAATTAAGTACTCATGAGTACAGATTGAGTACTATGAGTGCATAATGAGTAGTACTCATGATTGCAGAATGAGTAGTACTCGTGATTGCAGAATGAGTAGTACTCATGATTGCAGAATGAGTAGTACTCATGATTGCAGAATGAGTAGTACTCATGATTGCAGAATGAGTAGTACTCATGAGTACAGATTGAGTACTCATGAGTACTGGGTGAGTACTCATGAGTACAGATTGAGTACGAATACTCGTGAGGACAAATGAGTTTGAGTACAAGTGAGTATGATTACAAATGAGTATTTGATGAGTGAGTACGAGTGATTTTGTGAACAGACCAGCTTTTTGAGTCTGAGTTTGATTGAGTACAGCGTGAATGAAAAAAATTGTGATTGAGTTTGAGTGAGTTCTTTCTGTTTTGCCGACCTATGGGCACAGCTGGGCTTCGTTCCGTTACTCGTGACGTATTGGTCGTTCTGGTGCGAGATTGAAATGCGCAAGCCTTATGGCTCAATGCACCCTGTCAGCTGTCTTCTGTATTCAAGCTGTTCGGGCCAGGGTTGGTGTATGAAACAGTTCGTAAAACGCCTACGACGTAGGAGGGAAAGGGAGAGCTACATGCTTGTACCCTAGAATAAAGCTTGATTCTTTCAAAATTTCTACACGCTCTTAAACGGACGCATGTCGTTCGCTGGGAGGGAGAAAAGCGGCAATTGAAGAAGCGTCGGCTCGAGAAGAAGCGTGAGTTGGCGCGAAAATGACACAAAACACGCATATGTAACCGGTGGCTGGTTTATGTGTACAGACGTTTGTAGTGGACGGAATATTGGGGGGAGGGGGGGGGAGGGGCGTGCACGCGCGGCTATTGGTGCCGTCCCTATATATTCATTATTCATATCATGTCTGTTGTGCTGGTTCTACGTTGAAACTAGGGTGTCAAAACACCGCATGCGACCTGTCCCGTGTATTCCCTGGTCGAACGCACTCGGTTGGCGTGTTACAGAGCAGTCAGATGCGTACAATAGAGGGTGGAACAGACAGCTCCATGCTTGTCCGTTTGAATAAACATCGCGTCTTTCCAAGAATCATTCAGCTGATTGGGCCCGAAGTATGCTGAATGTCAAATTACAAACAAACGC
The DNA here is from genome assembly GCF_048455015.1 of Haemaphysalis longicornis. Taxonomy (NCBI): domain Eukaryota; kingdom Metazoa; phylum Arthropoda; class Arachnida; order Ixodida; family Ixodidae; genus Haemaphysalis; species Haemaphysalis longicornis. The sequence goes on from NW_027526445.1 coordinate 42,949,750, forward strand.
GTTTTGTTTTATATTCGCCATACACTCCGTGCTGTTTCGCCGGCCATCCTTCTTCGGGGTGTGGCAGGGCGCAAAAGTTTGACCGCCCACACGCCTATGGCTGCTTGTGCGCGGAATGTTTCGTAGCGCTGCAATCACGACCCGCTATTGGGCATGTGATGAAGTTTTTTCGGTATTCGCAGACATCATCAGAAAGCTGCGAAACACTAATTCTTTCCTGACGTAAAGACAGAAACTATTGATTTGGACGTTTTGCAAACCGCACGGGAGCTTCTTTATTGGACTTTTTTGCCTAATATTGCTGCTTCAAAAGTTGGTTGAATATTCGAATAATTATCTAATTACGCAAAATACTAAAATAGCGTGACAGACTACATTCAAGCGTGTGCAACATGCAGTTAGTGGCGTCGTGTTAATATGCATCCGCATTTTTTTTTAAAGTCTTGCTAACTTAAGCTGGACCACCTGTATATGCAACACAATTGGCTTGTTGCATTACAATAAAACCCCGCTGCGGTGGCTTAGTAACTCAGACATTGTGCAGCTGAACCGGATGACGCGGATTTAATTCTGGGCCGCGGCGGCCGCTTTTCTGATGGAGGAGAAAAGCGAAAACGCCAGTGTTTCCGACATTTCGAGGCACGTTAAACATCCAGACGTGGTCAAAGGTATTCCAGAGCTCTCCACTACGGTGCGTCTCATCACCTGGGCAGCATTGGCGTGCCAAGCTCACTATCAATCAACCAATATTAAAAGACAATTTTGCTCAAGCTAGTTGGTTCAAATGTTTATTGTAAAACACAGGCATCAGTGAAATGACGTACTACAGGAACCCCTTTAAAATATACAAATCTTTTACTTGCGCAAAAATGTCTCTGTATAAATTTCTTCCTCTTTGGCGCTGTGGCAGGCGAGGCGAAATCATCATGACCTTCATCATCCGCGACCGAGCGGTGGCATGCGCCCGAGCTGCAGCCACAGACCCTTGTATTAAAGCCCTCATGACAATATGGCGTGCGCTCTCAGATTTCTAAACACGGCTTGGCAGCCGGAGGACCCCAGTTTCTGCACATGGTGCCGAAACCCTGGACCTCACGACAAGGTCTATCTCATTGATTCACAGAGCCGTGCAAGCTCTGTGAATAGAGGCGACGCCCCGACCATGGCAACGCGTCTACGGCTGCCAAGTGACTGACTTGTATCGGATTCTCCGACCTCGCCGGTGCCTCCGCTCGCACGTGGACAGTGCAATATCCGAATACGAAGAAGCGCTGCGAGGGAGCCACGACTTTCGCCGTAAGTATTGTGCGTAGTGGTCGAAGGATTCGAAGAGATCTACCAGCATATAAGGAAACTTGTGGACCTCATATCAGAGGACACGCTAAAGAGCCTGCAAGAAAGTGAGATGTCACCCGCAGGAAACTGCGTAGACAAGGTTGTGAACATGGCAGCGGCACTGTTCTTAAGATTTCAAGACACACTCGCATCCAGACATGTACAAAACGTTACCTGCCAGACTCCGACCACCGGTAGGTCATAGCTCCGTCAGCTTCAGCTCATGACGTTTAATGAAAATAGCTACGACGGGCAACGCTTCCGGTCTTATGTACTCCGGCTGTGTCTAACAACGACAACCTGAGCAGTGCAGACAAATTTGAGTAACTGAACACCCTCATGACCGAAGATGCCGCATCGACCATCTCTGGACTCCTGGCCAGCGAGGAGTGCTACAAAGAGGCCGTCAACATCTTGAAGAAGCGCTTCAGTGACTAAAGGCTCATAATTCTAAGCCACCTCTATTCCAAAATCCAAAATAGAAAACCGAAAGGCTTATGTTTGGATTTTAAACCGGTTTCATGGTCCTCAAACACACAGCAACTTCGAGAACTGTTCGACCTGATACAAGTTCCCATACAAAGTCTGAAGGGGCTTAGCAACAGTCCTACTAACTACTGCTGGATGCTACAGAAGACTATCTACACTGTGCTGCAACCCGAATTGGTTCGAAGTTTATTGAACACTCCAAACCACCGACGCTATCGAGTAAGGCTTCTAAATCGACTCAAGCAGTACGGGACCCACAGAACCAGAGGCCGCAACCCGAGCAAGAACTCCAGCAGCTCCCCGAGTTTTTCAATCATCAGCTACCGTGCCGAGAAGCGATGAACCAACCACTAGTTATGAGAACACCGGACGTCGTTGTTACCCTAGAACAGCCACCTAGACAGAAATGAGACAGTAACCCACGCAGAGCGTCATTTCTGCAAACCTCGGTGAACAGGCCTCCACCATGCTTGTTCGGCCACGCCACGAAGCTTCGTTAAGAGGCCTGCGACTGCGAAGAAGGAAGCTCTACACGAAGAAGCAGCTGCTTGCCAGGGAAGGCCTACGCTTTAGTTTTCTCAAGCCAGGTCACATGGCCAAGATGCCAAGGTCGACTACGGTGTAACAAGCGTGCGCGCCAGCACGCAACCACCATGTGACGTAGACTTCCGTAATCGCAATACTGTGACCTCTATCCCCAACAGCGCGTGTTTGGGATTCCTTGGGATTCCCCCGAATCCTCGGGGGAATTCCCCCCCGGCATCCTTGGGATTCCCCCGAAATCTTTTCGACGGCGGAAGACAAAGCTACCCTTTTTAATTGCAGAGCACTTGACGAAGGTCTTGTCGGCATAGCTCGTTCGCCTTGTTGTCGTAGGTTGTTCGCTATCAGAAGCTGCGACGACAAGCTACTGCCCGAGTAGACGGCGCTGCAAGATAGCGGGCCCAAGTAGAGCCGCAGACGCGGCTTCGAAAAACAAGCGGTTTAAGCAGTCATAATTATTCAAAACTCCTGAACCGCTGGCGCTTGTCATACATCTCCCCATTGTTTAGCACTAAGAAAACTGCAGCTACATCTGAAGATAAATCTGCGTATATACCCGGCATCCCACACGTCCATTTAATAGCAATGCCTTTTGGGTTGGTTTATCGAGATGGTCATTGAAAAAGGTGACGTCAAGAACGACGCGTTCCGAACGGCGCAGTAAGTCGCCGGTTCGTGCGTCATAAAAGCAAGCAAAGAAACAGAACTCCCGCTCGCGCGGTTCGAGGCAGCTGGTGTGGGAGCACTGCAAAGAAGGAATTTTGGATTGCTTTGGACAAACCTCCGTTTGTTTTATTAAGAGAGGAGTGCGGCATTGAGGCCAACAGCGTGATTGGGGTTAGAAGCGTGACTGGTTGCGGAACACTTACTAGACTTTAATGGCGGGCGGGAACTGCCGTCGTAGAAGAATATCAAGACACAAGACCCATTTTTTCTATGGGGCGTATAACATGTAGACAAATCCTAGTAATGACGCCTAACGCATCGACATGACTACTTTCGTCGCCAGCTTATTATACCACAATAACTCGTCTTTTACTGTATATTACGTGCTATTCGAGCAAAGAAGGCAAGTTCTTTACACTTAACAGACGTCTTCTTTACCGAGGGCTGCCGCGGGATGTCTGTAGGAAACGACGTGTATAGCCTGTATCTACGCGTGCATGCGCGGCCCGACTAACATGAACACTTTGCCTCGGTTCGCATATTTCACCGCCGCTGCTAAAGAGCTTGTTTGTGCCTAAACAAGCGCTGTTGACGGTCGCTGTCCGTAAAGTGAACGTACACCGGCTGTGGGTTTGCGCATGTTGTGGGTGCTTTGTCGCTTGTTCCGTGCCATCATTCTCTAAACCTGCTAAGCATGCATGCAGCATACTGTGCATAAGATTTCGGCGCCCAGTTGGGTACCATTTCTAGTTCAAGTTCTAGCGTATTTTTGCCAATGTACGCGCTGAACAGCAGCTGAGAGCAGAGCTAGCCGCGACAGTAGCTGTTATTGTAGAAAGCAGAATATATCTGCTGTCGTATGTGACGAACTCAACAGCAGCCGACATTACTATTAATCGTTATTCAACCATGCACATTGGCTTTCAAGGGACCGACGGTATTCTGGTGTTCAAAACTATTTTTAAAGATTTAAGGTACTAAAATAAATTTAAAGGTTAACAAATGCGAGAACGTTTTTAGAGTATTGAGCAACAGTTAAAATATTTACAAGAGCAGTTAAAACTTTCACCTTTTTAATCAAGATGTACTTCTTATTTTAAATAGACTGCTTTAACTGTGGCAGACAAACTCTGTTAATTTTTATACATAGTTGTATATATTACTGGTAAACGTGATTTCACTCATCTATAAAAATGTTGGGAAATTCTCATCAGTGTTGCATCATGGCACAACCCGCAAAGCCGCTTCGGTCCCTGATTAGTCATAGTCACTGCTAATTATTGATAGTGTCTCTGGCTGGTCAGTGCGTGGAACCATTTGGGTCGTTTCGCTAAATCTAGGATAGACTTCGTCCATCCAGTAGATTAGTACCCCTGATGTTGTCCCACATCCGTGAGTAACTACTCTGTCTTTATTTTACCACAGGCCACCGTTCTCTAATTAGCCAGAGTGACTATCAATTATTAACAGTGACTGTGGTTAATAAGTGCGCAGAAGCGGTTGAAGGCTTGCGTGAAATCAACATACACTGCTCCCATGGCGGTGATGACACTAGAACGTTCCCGTAAAATATACCGTAGAAACAGTAGACACACGGTTTGAAAGCTCCAATTTCATTGAACTTTTGGCCGATAGAGTAGTTTTATGGTTTACAATACAATAGCGAATGTACAACTCCGTTTCGTCGTCGAGCAAACTTGCTATTTTCTCGCTAGCCAGACGGGTGCGTGAAGATTGCAGTATGGAACTATGGAGCACAGAACGCCAAGAAATCAAAGCATGTTCATCAGATACGACGAGCTCACCGCACTGTACTACCCCAATGACAAATATAAATAATAAAAGTCCCCAATATGCAGAACCCTTAAACACCACACAAATTATAGCAGTCTCGTAAGCGCCCCAACTTGCCCTCTCGAAATATCATTTTTCACAGAGGTATCGGCCTTTTGAGCTCTACCTTGCATACGCTAGTACAGGACTGCACGGTCATAAAATTGGCTCACCTTACCATTTCCTAATAATATGTTCTAGCGGAAGTCCTCAAACACGAAACAACGTCGACCACTGTACCACGAGATGCAAGTGCACATAGAAAGTCTGAAGGTATTGAGCACCAGTCCCACTAACCACTGCTTGATGCTACAATGCTACGGGAGACTCTCTGTAGAGTGCTTTCCCCCGACATGGTTTTTAAGTTTAATTAATGCTCCAAACCACCGACGCTCTCGACAACGGCTTCGAACTCCACTAATGCAACATGGGACACACAGAAACAGACGGCACAACCCAGACAAGAACTTCAGCAGCTCCTCGTCTTTTACGATCATCAGCTACAGTGCAGAGATGCGATCGAGCAACAGGCAACAATGAGGACACCGAATGCAGCTGTTACCCTAGATGAGCCACCTAAACATAAACGAGACCTTAACGCACAGTGTCATCTCTGCAAAGCTAAGTGAGCGGCCCTACACTATGCTGGTCCGGCAAGACCACAAAGCATTAATTAAGAGGCCTGCGACAGTGAAGGCCGAAGCCCTACACGCAAAAAGCAGCTGCTCGTCAGGGAAGGCCGATGCTTTAGGTGTCTCAAGCAAGGTCACTTACGAAATATGCCGATGTCGACTGGGATACAACAAGCGTGGGCGATAGCACGCAACCACCATGTGACCTAGACGCCCTTAGCCGCAACACTCTGACCTCTACACCCTTCAGTCTGCTTTTGCGGCCAGTAGACCTCATGGCACGCCTCGATACTTTAAACGTAACAGTCGCAGACTCGGCATCCTCTGGATGCCACCGAATTCTTTTTGACGGCGAAGGCCAACGCTACACTTTTAATTTCAGAGCAATTTCACGGCAGACCTTGTCGTCGAAGCATGTTCGCTTGTCATCGTAGATCATTCGCTATCACAATCTACGACGACTGTCGGCTGCCGTAATGAGGCGGCACAGCAAATAGCGGACGTAAGAAGAACCCGTCACACGGTTTGGAGGAGCAGGTGATATATATATATGGGCACACACGTTCAAAACTGCTTAACCGCTGGCGTTTGTCATATCTCCCTGTCGTTTACCGCTAAGAAAACTGCAGGTAAACATTGCAAAATCTTTGTATATAACTGGTACCCGACGCGTCCATTTAGTTTGAACGCCTGTTTTTCTGGTTTTACAATAGTAAGCGAAGCAATTCCCCGCCAAAAACGACGCGATCCCAATCGCGCAGTAAGCCACCGGCCCGTGCGACATGAAAGCAAGCAAAAAAGAAGTGAACTCCCGCTCGCGCCTTTCGAGGCAGGGGGTGCGCGAGCACTGCAAACGGGGTAAATTCGGGTTGCATTGGACAAACCTGTGTTCAATTCATCAAGCAAGGATTGACTGAGGGAGGAGAAGAGCGTGATGGGTGGTAGAAGCGGGATAGGTTTCAGAACATTTATAATCACGTAATGGCAGGCGACAACTGCGTCCAAAGAACAATAGGATGACACAAGACACAATTTTTTCCTACGACGTATAAAATGTAGACGTATGCCAGCAAAGATGTCTGGCGCTACGACATGTCTACTTTCGTTATTAGCTTATGCACCGAAATTACTCGTCTTTTACTATGACGTGGTATTGGAGATGAGAATGCAATTTTTTGTAGCCTTAGCAGGCGTCGCCTAAGCCGAGGGCTGCCCAGGTGATGTCTGTAGGAAATGACGTGTATGGCCTGCACCTGCACATGCATTCGCGGCAGCACTAATACGGACCCTTCATCTGGTTTCACATTTCTTCAACGCCGCTGCTCTACAGAGGTTGTTTGTGCCTAAACAAGTGCTGTTGGCCGAAGCGGCCCGTGAAGTGAACGTAGACCGGCTGTTGCTTTCCTCGTGCTGTTGGTGCTTTATCGCTCGTGCCCTGCCATCATTAGAGAGCTTTAGCTGACTGTTTTTGACGGTCCGATCGGGTGTCCCGCGGCAGCTCAGCGATACTGGAGCCAATGCTGCTCGCGACCAAGGGAGCCACGCGTGCGGAATGACGCTCCCGCTTGCTATCGGAGCGGAGCGGACCGCGAAAAACGGTCAGCTAAAACTCGCTATAAGAGAGTTTTAGATGACCGTTTTGACGCTCCACTATGCTCCTGACGGCCCGCTAAGCACAACCGGAGCGTCAGCGGGAGAAAGGCTTTTAGCTATGCGATAACCGTATGTCCCTCGACGGGGAATGATTCGCGTCACTGGTCGTGTGCTCTGCGTGGGCAAACCAAAACGTCATCGCAAAGTAAAGATACGCATTGGCATTTGGTCACTCAAGTAATGTAAAGTACCGTGTCTTATTATACCTTAGTGCCTTATTTCACCTTTTTAAAACAATGTAGTCGCTTGCACGGAATAATTGTTTTAAATTATGTTGAAGCCGATAAACTTTGGATATGCCAAGACAAGGCTGTCTTTTTCGGCCATGCATAGAAGCAGCCCCGCACTTCGTTCGACGTCTTTCGTTCCGTTCTAAAGCTTGTTGAGGAGTGTGGCACCTTTGCCTATTCGGAAGAGCTTTCGCGATTCCGTCGTTCGCGTTTCGACTAGCGAAACGGAGTTCGCGGGAGCGCGCTCGCATCACGGGGCAGCCATTTTGTTATTCAGCACGGTGACATAAGCTGCTGCGACTGTCCGCTAATAGGCCCCGGTTGGCGGTGCGGGGCCCACTCCGGTACCGCCGCTAGCGCCTTTGCGCGCCACGCATGCGCAATGGCGCTCCCGCTAGCTACCGGAGCGGAGTGGGCTGTCAGAAACAGTCAGCTAAAACTCTCTATTATCTCAAACCGGTAATCAATGTCGTATGGAGGCTTATTTTGTTTACAACCAAGAATGCTGAAAACACTCACCAACACATTCAAAAAATAAATGAAATCCACTTTGACCAACCAGAGAGCGGAAGCCATCGTTGACTTTGGCGGCCATATTGGAACGGCTGCAGAACGGCGGCATGCCTAATAAAACGCACGCTGCCATTTTGGGAGCGTAGCTAGTGTGGGCGTCATATAGAACGTCTCTTTTCATCGCTAGATGAAAACCACCTCAAAAAGAAAATGGTTCAGAATATTCACAACAAAAACTCATCTTACTTATTACTTAAATAAACCAAATCAATTCAACCGAAGTAATTCAGTCAGTTGCGCAGCTTTTTAATGAATACGCCAATCAATCTCGTTAAAATGTTTAACCCAGCATTAGAGATAAGTGCGTTTCAGCTAACTACACACAGGTTTTAGAAATATGCCTACGATGCAATCATAAACAAGGCGACCGAATCCGTGTCGCTCTGGTGTGTATGTAGTTTGCTGCAGTATTTTTGTATTTTTAAATAGCATAAATGTTCAAGATTAATTAGCAAAGCTGAAGGAAGGACGCTAGGCACAAAATTCCAAGTTGAAAGATAGAGGTCGGATTTCAGAACATCTGAGTAAACTGTCTCCGTCTTTCAAACGTTTAAGTTTTAGTGTTTTTCGGATTCCTCATGATACCTACGAATTACAAAAAACAGCACATGACATGCCGGTTTGCGCGTTCTTATTGCAGTGCTCCCAAACGTTCTGCGCATGAACTGAAATAGGAGTGTGGCAGCTTGAAATGGGACATGAACACGGTGTAGGCGTGGGAAGCGCCAGTTACGCACGAGAGGGGCTGCTCTCGCGACAGTTCATTTTAGCGATAAGCAGATGCAGCGATTATTGCCTGCGTTACAGACCTGTCACTTTTTACTGCGAAGCAGTTTAATGTTAGCCCCCCCTCCTCCCCCCTCCACTCTTCCTCCCTACACTTTTCAACGGTGGCACCGGAGTTATAAGATGATTGCAGAGCAGAGGTCGGCAAACTCACTCATGAGTCCACTCACTCAGACTCATTTGGACTCAAACTCACGCGTGAGTTTGAGTTTGAGTGAGCGCGAGGCTAGTGTGGCATGGTGAGTTTGACCTTGAGTGAGTTTGAGCCGAGTGATCACGACTGAGTTTGAGTCCGATTGAGTTTGAGTCCATTTTGAGTTCTGAGTACATTTTGAGTTTGAGTCCGTTTTGAGTTCTGAGTACATTTTGAGTTTGAGTCCATTTTGAGTTCTGAGTACATTTTGAGTTTGAGTCCATTTTGAGTTCTGAGTACATTTTGAGTTTGAGTCCATTTTGAGTTCTGAGTACATTTTGAGTTTGAGTCCATTTTGAGTTCTGAGTACAATTTGAGTTTGAGTCCATTTTGAGTTCTGAGTACACTTTGAGTTTGAGTCCATTTTGAGTTCTGAGTACATTTTGAGTTTGAGTCCATTTTGAGTTTGAGTTCATTTTGAGTTCCGAGAACAATTTGAGTTTGAGCTCATTTTGAGTTCTGAGTACATTTTGAGTTTGAGTCCATTTTGAGTTTGAGTCCATTTGAGTTCTGAGTACATTCTGAGTTTGAGTCCAATTTGAGTTCTGAGTACATTTTGAGTTTGAGCACATTTTGAGTTTGATTACATATTGAGTTTTGAGTACATTTTGAGTTCTGAGTAAATAGGAGTTTTATGAGTAGCCTAGCAGGCAGCTATGGTTGGCTGTTAAGTTTCATGCGTCACTGTGGGCTCGGAATTCAAGTTACCTGCGGGTATGGCACCAATCGCGATCTGCATGATCGGTTGGGAGGGAGGTGGTGTCTGATTTTTTTTAGTTTCTTGTTGAATTTTTATGGCCATAGCACTTGCTGTATACCCAATTTTCGCGGCTGGGCGCGTGAGTGATAATTGACTGGTGAGGTCGTAAAATGTGTTGTATTAACTTTTCCTCCTGACGGATCCACTAAGAGCGTAGGAAAGGGTGGTGGGAAAGCACACGGTGGCGCTGGCGTGCTGGTTGTTCGCCTGCTACTGTTAACGGCTTGATATACTAGGGGTCACAAAGGAAGAGGTGAGAGCCGGGGGGAAATAGTGGCGGGGGCTGTCCTTTCTACTGTTTCAAATGAATTAGCTGAATTGACTGGGCAGCGCCCCTTAAGACAGAATAATGACCACATTAGATTGGGTGAAAAGTGAAACTGGTGAGGCTAAGGCGTGTAAGGTATCAAATGAAAGGTCCGGATTAACGGAATCACGCGGGGTAAATAAAAAAAATGCCTCCTGATTGTAGTCATCAGGCAGTCATAATGAGTCATAGATTGGGTTAAAATTCAAAATGACGCTGCGAGGGCATGTGGGGAATCAAATTCAAGGTCTCGATGTGGGGAATCATTCGGGACGAACATGGGATATTGATATATCATGACGTAGTCATGGTAAATCAAAGATTCGGTTAAAATTCAGGTTCATGACGCTAGGGCGTATCAAATTGAAGGTCTCGATGAGGGTGATCACGTGCTTCCTGATTATTATTATGACATAGTCAAAATGGGTCACAAAATAGGTTAAAATTCACAATGATGCCACTGGGTGTCCGGGGTATCAAATTGAAGGTTCCGATAAGGAAAATCACGTGGGACAAAAATGTGGTAGGGCTATATCATGAGATAGTCATGGTTAGTCATTGATTGGTTTAACGTTCAAATTGATTCCGCTAGGATGTGATGGGTATCAAATCAATGGTCTTGATGAGCCGAATCACGTGGGAG
>NW_027526445.1:42965492-43010988 GCF_048455015.1 Haemaphysalis longicornis
GCATGACAGACAACATACAAGCGTGTGCAACATGCAGTTAGTGGCGTCGTCTTAAAGTGCTTCCGCACATTTTTTCAAAGTCTGGCTAACTTAAGCTGGAACACCTGTATGTGCAACACCATTGGCTTCTTGCATTACAAACCCCGCTGCGGTGGCTTAGTAACTCAGACGTTGTGCAGCTGAACCGGATGACGCGGGTTCAATTCTGGGCCGCCGCGGCCGCTTATCTGATGGAGCAGAAAAGCGAAAATGCCGGTGTTTTCGACATTTCGAGGCAGGTTGAACATCCCCAGGTGGTCAAAATTATTCCAGAGCCCTCCACTACAGCGCGTCTCATCACCTTGGCAGCATTGGCGTGCCAAGCTCACAATCAATCAACCAATATTAAAATACAATTTTGCTCAAGCTACTTGGTTCAACTGTTTATTGTGAAACACAGGCATCAGTGAAATGACGCATTACAGGAACCCCTTTCCCATCTTCAAATATTTTACTTGCGTAAAAATGTATCTGTAGGAACTTCTTCCTCTTTGGCGCTGTGGCAGGCGAGGCGGAATCATCATGACCTTCATCATCCCCGACCGAGCGGTGGCATGCGCCCGAGCTGCAGCCGCAGACCCTTGTATATAAGCCCTCATGCCAATTTGGGGTGTGATCTCAGATTTCTAAACATGGCTTGGTAGCCGGAGAACCCGAGTTCCTTCAGATGGTTCCGAAACCTGGACCTCACGACAAGGCCTATCTCATTGACTCACGGAGACGTGCAAGCCCTGTGACGAGAGGCGACGGTCCGACCTGGCGATGCATCTACGGCCGCTGGGTGACTGAGTTGTATCTGATTCTCCGACCTCGCCGGAGCCTCAGCTCGCACGTGGACGGTGCAATATCCGAAGATGAAGGAGCGCTGCGAGGGGAGCCACGACGTTCGGCGTAAGTTTTGAGCGTATTGGTCGAAGGAGTCGAAGAGATCTACCAGCATTTAAGGAAACTTGCGGACCTCATATCTGACGAGACGCCAAACAGCCTGCAAGAAAGTGACATATCACCCGCAGGAAACTACGTAGACAAGGTTGTGAACATGGCAGCTGCCCTGTCCTTAAGATTTCAAGACTGGCTCGCATCCAGACATGTACAAAAAGTTAGCTGGCAGACTCCGAACACCGGTAAGTCATAGCTCCGTCAGCTTCAGCTCATGAAGTTTGATGAAAATCGCTACGACGGGTAATGCTTCCGGGTGCTATGTTCTCCGGCTGTGTGTAACAACGACAACCTGAGCAGTGCAGACAAATTTAAGTAAATGAAACCCCTCATGACCGAAGCTGCCGAATCGACCATCTCTGGACTCCAGGCCAGCAAGGAGTGCTACAAAGACGCCGTCAACATCTTGAAGAAGCGCTTCAGTTAAGAATGGCTTTAAATTCTGAACCACCTCTATTCCAAAATCCAAAATTAAAATCCGAAAAACTTTCGTTTGGATTTCAAACCGGTTTCGTGGTCCTCAAACACACAGCAACTTCGGGGACTGTACGACCTGATAAATGATCACATACAAAGTCTGAAGGGGCTTGGCAATAGTGCTACTAACTACTGCTGGATGCTACAGAAGACTATCTACAGTGTGCTGCAACCCGAATTGGTTCGAATTTTATTTAACGCTCCAAACCACCGACACTATCGAGTAAGGCTTCTAACTCGACTCAAGCAGTAGGGGACCCCTGAACGCGAGGCCGCAACCCGAGAAAGAACTCCAGCAGCTCCTCGAGTTTTTCAATTATCAGCTACCATGCCGAGAAGCGATGAACCAACAGCGAGATATGAGAACAGCGGACGTCGTTGTTACCTTATAACAGCCACCTAGACAGAAATGAGACAGTAACTCACGCACAGTGTCGTCTCTGCAAAACTCGGTGAACAGGCCTCCACTGAGCTTGTTCGGCCAGACCACGAAGCATCGTTAAGAGGCCTGCGACTGCGAAGAAGGAAGCTCTACACAAAGAAGCAGCTGCTCGCCAGGGAAGGCCTATGCTTTAGTTTTCTCAAGCAAGGTAACATGGCGAAGATGCCACGTTCGACTGCGGTGTAACAAGCATGTGCGCCAGCACTCAACCACCATGTGACGTAGACTTCCGTAATCACAATACTCTGACCTCTATCCCCAACAGCGTGTTTTTAAGGAAAAAATGCATAAGGTACGGCTCAAAACATTGACATCAACAGTGGTAGACACGGCATCCTTGGGATTCCACCTAATTCTTTTCGACGGCGGAAGCCAACGCTACCCTTTTTATTGCAGAGCACTTCAGGAAGGTCTTGTCGGCATAGCTCGTTCGCCTTGTTTTCGTAGGTGGTTCGCTATTAGGAGCTGCGACGAGAAGCTACTGTTAGAGAGAGACGGTGCTGCAAGATAGCAAGCCTAGGTAGAGCCGCTTACGCAGCTTCGAGAAAGAAGCGGTTTAAGCAGTCATAACCATTCAAAACTCCTCAACCGCTGGCGCTTGTCATACATTTCCCTGTTGTTTAGCGCTAAGAAAACTGCAGCTACACCTGAAGATAAATCTGCCTATATAACCAGCATCCCACGCGTCCATATAATAGGAATGCCTTTTGGGTTGGTTTTTCGAGACGGTAATTGAAAAAGGTGACGTCAAGAACGAGGCGTTCCGAACGGCGGAGTAAGTCGCCGGTACGTGCGACATAAAAGCAAGCAAAAAAAACAGAACTCCCGCTCGCGAATGTCCGAGGAAGGGGGCGCGTGAGCACTAAGAAGAGAAAATTTTGGTGACTTTGGACTCTTCTCCGTTTGTGACGCGAACAGCGTGATGGGTGGTAGAAGCATGACGGGTTGCGGAACACTTATAACACTTTAATGGCGGGCGGGAACTGCGCTTGTAGAAGAATATCAAGACACAAGACCCAATTTTTTTGATGGGGCGTATAACATGTACACAAATCCTAGTAATAATGCCTAGCGCATCGACATGACTACTTTTGTCGCCAGCTCATGCACCACAATTACTCGTCTTTGACTGTCTATGCGTGGTATTCGAGCAAAGAAGGCAAGTGGTTTACACTTAACAGACGTCTTCTTTACCGAGGGCTACCCCGGTGATGTCTGTAGGAAACGACGTGTATAGCCTGCACCTGCGCATGCATGCGCGGCCCCACTAATACGAACACTTTGTCTCGGATCGCATTTCTTTACCGCCGCTGCTACAGAGCTTATTTATGCCTAAACAAGCGCTGTTGACCGTCGGTGACCGTAAGGTGAACGTACCCGGGCTGTTGCTTTGCGCATGTTGTGGGTGCTTTATCGCTTGTTCCGTGCCATCATTATCTAAACCCGCTAAGAATGCCTGGCGCTTACTGTGCATGAGATTTCGGCCCCTGGTTGCGTACCATTTGTAGTTCAAGTTCCAGCGCATTTTCGCCAATGTAGGCGCTTAACAGCAGCTGAGAGCCTGGCAAGGCGCAACTGTAGGTAGAATTGTAGAAAGCAGAATATATCTGCTCTCGTACGTAACAAACTCAACGTTTACCGTTGTCAGGAAGTGGATCGTTTGGAACATGAGTGCGGCACCCCAGGGCTACCGAACCCTGCCAACCATCATCACTCAACTACGCCACTCATGGTAAACCCCCCCCCCCCCCCTTCTCCGAATGGGAATATTTTTTTGTTCTGAGTGGCGGCCCTTGCACCTGGGCATAGGGGAGCGATGGTCTGCCATCTCTTCATTCCTGTGCGATAGGGAGAAAACCATTACTAGCGCGATACGTACGTGGTGACAATCTGCAAAAAAGGAGAAGCATTAGTAAGTGACAGAAACTGTTCCTCCAGCCTGTTCGAAAATTACTGCCGGTGAACACCAGGTGAAGATGAAGCCCTCGGCCCCAAGCCGTGGCTTCTCTATTTGCAGGTTGATCCCGACCTCTTTCCACACATTTGCAAGTACTTCAAGGAGGCCTGGTCACTGCTCAGAGTGAGTGACAGCGCAGCGGGCCAGCCATACTTGATACGAACATTCCACCAGGAGCAAAACAAACTGATTTATTGCTGCGCGCGAGAGTGGGTTAAGGAACCGCACTGTCTCGTATGGGATAACAGGAAGATCGAATATTTGGGCTATTTTGCGTAAGAGCGCCAGCGGAATTGCGCACTCCAAAAAGATGTGCATCTCGGACTCGGCCGCCCCACAGAACAAACAGTGCCCTGCGGTGCGCCGGAACCAATCCCACAGGTGCACGAGTGCGTATAGTGTAGAAAAAGAGGCTCCCGCGCGCCAAAAGCCAGTGCAAGGATGCCCTGCGGGGTTCTAGAAAGTCTGCCAGAATTAATTTCCATTTCAGATTACAGTTGAGGAGCGTGTACTGCTTTAACTCTTTCGTTACCGCAGGAAATTGACCAATTTTGAGGGGTCTAACAAAACATTTTTTTTTGTTCTATACATATTGGTTAGGCACACATTGCAGTGACATAAAATGCAGATTATTCCACGCACTTTCTAAGGACGCCAGTTTTAATAATGTGTTTTTAAATAATGATTGCGAAAAAATTATGGAATTCGAAATTTTTGTCCACGCGTCGAAAAAAATCAGAAAAAAGTAAGTTTTGTAAAATAAACTACCAGTAGTAGAAAAAATTTAGAATATACATATTGTAGGTAGACATTTCAAAAACCAGTCCTAGAAAAAAAATTGAGTTCCGCAGAACTATTAGTCAGATATAAAAAAAAAATGTTAGCCCGCGTGGTCCCCGGGCCATGTGGTGAAGCCCAACCACTACTTCAAGGTTGCTATTTTGGATGGTTGTATATAAGAAATCTGGTGGTTTGACATTATTAAAGGCCCAAATTAGCCTCCACGTGATGTAAAAACACCTTGTCAATGATTATGACCGGCACAATATTGAAGGCAAGCAAGCGATGTGAAAAAATCCGCTTGGAGTTGAGAACCAAACTCTTTGGTAGACTTGTTGACGTTCTGATGATCACGTATCAGTCATAACTTTCATTTGCGGTTTATTATCATGTTCTCACTCACTATGGTAGCCCTGCTTGCAGGAATAACGTACGACGTGCTAGAATCATGCCCAGCAAGCTTTCACCAAGCCGCCGTCGGGCTGTGAAGCGAGTTCAGCACTACGAGCCTACTACATTGCAGCGCCACCTAACAGTTTTTAAAAGAAACAAATACAAGGCTGTTGGAGACTTCGCCAGAATAGACAGTACTACTAAGAAGCGACACTAGACGTCCGGAAATACCCCCGTATGAAACCGAAACTGACCGGTGAACAGCTGGCGGTGTTCAAGGCCAATTGGAGGCGTTCTCTTCGTCTTAACTGACACCCGACGACTTGATGTTATCGTTTGACTTTCAGCAGAAGCTCTTATCGCGGAAGCAAGGCGTAGATAAAGTGGAAGCGCGAGCGGCATGCTTGTTTTGAGGAGCAGTAGCGGGTAACGGAGGCGCCATGGCAAATGAGCTTGTAGTTGGGTAACTACGTAGCAGCGCCAAATAGGAATTTCGCAATGAAAAAACGAAACCGGAACTGCCAGAAACTGGTTGAAAATGGCAGGCACGCTTGCTAGACATGCGGGGGACCATTAGAAATAGGCTTTGGGAGTATAAAGCTGCCCTTTGTCCGAACCAAAGATCATTAGTGAATAGCTGGGGCCATTTTCAAGTAATTATCACCCCTTAACGCTGTCGGATTACAAAGCTGACCGCATTATTTGGTATTTGACTGGCTAGGAGCCTTTTGACAAAAACAATTTATGGTAATGCAGCCTAACCACGATGTGCATCCTTTTTCTCAAGTGCAGCAGCCACGCCCCCTTCTTCAAAAACACATGCACCTCAGCTAACAAAAAACGTCGTCAAAAATCTCAATGTCGCCGGAGCGGGAAGATTTAAACTGATTCTAAAAGGGCAGTGCCTAGACTAACCAATGGCTGCATTAGGTGTACGAGAAACGACCACAACTTGTTGAAATAGCAAATATAAATCATCGATCACCGGTGATTGATTTGAATAGGCGTGGTATAAGTGAGGCGTGAGGCTGGGGGACACTATCTCTGCCAGATCCTTCAGCGGGAACGCGAATAAGTCGATATCGGGAACCGTTTGTTCGAGGCGCAACAGGGCGTTAGCTGCCCCATTATAAAACGGCTAAAGAGTACCAGCGCGAACGACGTTATTGCGAACGGTGCTCTGCATAAACAAACCGAGACGAGTGCTAAGGAAATAGGACGCGAGACAACTGATTAGCGGAATGTCGCAGCCCTGCGCTACCCGCGTCCACTTCAAGTGCAGCGCTGTCGCTATAACTCCCACATTGGTGAGGCCGAGGCCTCCCTTGCTTCTGGGCAGCCGTACTATCTGCCTCTTGACCCTTTCCGGCTTGCCGCGCCAGAGGAAACGGAACATGATGCGCTCCGCCTCCAGTTTGGTTTGCGCGGGCACGGTCATGACTCAGGCGATGTAGCTCAACAGCGTAAACAGCAAAGTCCGCGCGATCGTGGCGCGAGCGGTCACTGGGCAGCGCTGGGTTTCAAGATTACGGGCCTTCATTTGTAGCTTCGTTAACGCGCCATGCCAGTTGCTGGGGGTGGGACCAGAAGCGGAAAAGCGGAAACCAAGGATCTTAACCTCCGATGCCACCGGTAGCCCATGTTTTGGTTGCGGTTTTGCATCCAGAAGGTACATCACGGAACACTTGGCGGTATTGAGCCGCGCCCCACTCGCCCCGCCGCACCCATCGAACACGTCCAGCGCCGAGCAGACAGAGCTCTCGTCTGGAACGACGATCGTCAGGTCATCAGCGTAGGCGAAAATGGGGACGCGCGGCGCACCCGGCGGCAGCGGAAAACTATCTATGCGCGGATCAGATGCGAGTCTCTGTAGGAGCGGTTCAATAGCCAAAACATACAGGACAGGGCTAAGAGGACAGCCCTGCCTTACACCACGATTAATCGAAAAACTATCCCAGACGCGGCCGTGGATCGGAAGCGCGGAAGTTGCCCCATTGTATAAAGCGCGAACCATTTTATGAAAGTTATCTGCTAAGCCCGCGTTGGCAAGAGTTTGAAAAATGTACGCGTGGTTAACTCTATCGAAAGCTTTCTCCTGATCAAAGTTACAAACCAAACAAGAAAGATTTTTATTGTTGGCCCATTCTAGCAAATCTCTGAGAGCAAAGCCGTGCAGCTGCGCCGAACAAAACGGCACGAAGCACGCATGGTACGGACCAAATATTGTGTTGATGTCATCTGTGAGCCTTGTGGGAAGGCCCTCGGCAAGTAACTTGTAATCGCAATTGAGCAGTGCGATGGGGCGCCAGGCTCGCAGGTCGGAGCTCCTCGACTCATCCTTACACAGAAGAGTGATTAGCCCTTCCCTTTGAGACGCTGACAATACCCCACCACTCAGTAGCCTGTTCACAAGGGCTGTGAAAGGCTGCTTTAACTGCTCCTAAAACTTTAGGTAAAATTCGGGAGGTAGACCATCCGAACCTGGGCTGCGATGGCGTTTTGATATTCGGAGTGCTTCGAATAGTTCCACCACGGTAATGGGGTTATCGCTCACGGCGGGTGGGTCCCGTGGCCATTCTAGGGGAAGCATTTCAGGTGTTACTGCCTCCGCCGTATATAGGTCAACGTACAACCGGCGCCACGCGTCCAAAACACCGCCCGGCGTGCTCACAACAGCTCCTGAATGCGGATCAATTACAGACGAAAGCGGCGGCTTGAATCGCCCAAGCCTACGCCTCAAAATACTTCGCGAACACCACGTTTCTAATTCCCAACGTTCGGCACGAGCGATAGCGCGTAAGCCATCCCATCAGATACGAAGGAGGCGGCGATGCTCCCTTCGAAGCTCAACAAGTGCAGCGGCTACTGCAGGGCCACAGGAAACAGACGACGAGACCAGGAAGATCACGTCTGACACGACTGATGATGATGTTTAGAGTTTAATGGCGCAAGGCGGACTAAGAGCAAAGAGCGCCAAACAATAGTGATTACATGAAAGTGGCATGGAAGTAAAAGTAGAACATTTCCGTAAAAATAAACCAAATAGAAGACAACGTAATGAAGATGATGACTGGTGTAAAGGGCCAGGTTGTCAACATGCATGATAAGAAATGAGATGTAAAAATTTTACGTCGGTAAGAAACTCGAAAACGCGTTTGATTGAAAACATGGCTTCATCTCCTAAGAAGTATGACGGGTGTGGTGGAATATGTCGCGTGTCTAGTTGTGGGAAGTGTTTGCGTCGTGTAATGTCGACTGCCTTACATTGTATAAGGATGTGGATCACGGTTAGGGCCTCTCCACACCTGCTGCACAGAGGTCTTGGAGATCCTGTGAGCAGGTGGGAGTGTGTTATATGAGTGTGGCTTATCCGTAACCTAGCAAGGGCAACTTCAGTGTGTCTGTTGTGTGCGTCAGTCGTGTATGGTCCCAAGAAAGGCTTTATTATGTGTAGTTTGTTGTCTGTCTGTTGATTCCAGAGTGCTTGCCATGTTTCGCGAAGGTGTTGTCTGATGTGTGGCTTGAGGTCAGTGTAGGGTACTGCTGCTATGTCCGGTGTATTTGTATGTGCAGCAGCAGCGGCCATCTGATCAGCGGTCTCATTTCCCGCAATCCCAGAGTGGCCTGGAACCCAACACATGATCACGTAGAGATTTAATGCATATCTGACATAATGGTTTTATACACTACATTAAGAACAAGGTTTTTAGAAGACTTGTTGGATGACAATGCATGTACAACACTCAGTGAATCTGTGAAAATGATAGACTTGGGTATTTCATGTTGCACTATGTGATTTAAAACAAGCAAAACTCCATGGGCTTCCGCCGTAAAAATGCTGTTCTTCGCATTCAGGGTCTTAGAGACTCTAAAATCGGGTCCATGCGCCGCACACGACACAGTAAGGGCAGTTTTTGATGCGTCACTGTAAAACTCTGCACATTCATACTTAGACTGCAGGGACAAGAAGTGCTGCAAAATAGCAGTTTGTGGTACCCTGCTTTTATGAATTTTCACGAAGGACAAGTCACAACACACAGGTTGAAGCTGCCAGGGTGGTAACACGTCAGTAAAAGAAGATGTGTGAATGTCTAAAAAGGAGATGTCGAAATTTGGAGCTTCCTGTCTCACTCTAAGTGAGAACGGCAAAGGAACAGACGGGCGATTTACAAACAGTGGCGATGTGGATGTATCATTAAAAACAGGTTTAAAAGGATGGTTATTCAAAGACGAAATTTTAAAAGCGTAGAGAAAGTCAACATACGTTCGTTGGTACTCAAGGCACCACTTATTACATTCAACATATAGACTCTGGGTCGGGCTAGTGAGGAAGGCACCCGACGCAAGGCGCAGACCCAAGTGGAGTACTGGGTCAAGACTTTTTAGGGTTGTTTTCGATGCCGACCCATACACAACACTGCCGTAGTCTAATCGAGACCCGACTAAGGCGGTAAAGACCCGGAGAAGTAGTTCTTTGTCTGCCCCATAAGATTGGTGGGAGAGGACCTTGAGAATGTTTAGTGTTTTGAGGCATTTTTGTTTAAGTGCTTTGACGTGAGATATGAACGTGAGCTTGTTATCAAATATGACACCTAAAAACTTGTGCTCCCTTTTAACAGGAATAGGTGCACGGTTAATTGTAATCTCAGGGTCCGCGTTAATCCCGCGCTTGCGGGAAAACACAACACACGTACTTTTGGCCGGGTTTAGTTTAAACCCGTTAAGGTCCGCCCAGCCAGCAAGTTTCTTAACACCGAGCTGTACTTGACGTTCGCATATTGACAGGTTACAGGATTTAAAAGATATTTGCACATCGTCCACATAGATGGAATAGGAAATGGTCGGCGGCAATGCCTTTCGGAGGGAGTTCATCTTAACTATAAACAACGTGCAGCTTAGAACTCCACCTTGCGGCACACCATTTTCCTGCAAATATACATTGGAAAGTGTACTGCCAACCCTCACTCGAAAGGTTTGTTCAGCCAAATAACTACAAAGAGTGTTCAACATGTTGCCGGAGACACCAAATGACTTAAGGTCCCTGAGGATGCCATAGCGCCAGGCTGTATCATAAGCTTTTTCAATATCGAAAAATACCGTAAGGCAGAACTGGTTATGGACAAATGCATCTTTTATGTAGGATTCCAGTGCAACAAGTTGATCATTGGTAGATCGCCCCACCCTGAAGCCTGCCTGGCAGCCCTCGAGAAGACCGTTGTACTCCAGAAAAAACACGAGCCTACGGTTTATCATCTTCTCGAGGAGCTTACACAGGCAGCTTGTCAGGGCGATGGGACGATAACTTGCGGGAGAGGAAGGGTCCTTCCCCTCCTTCAGAAAGACCACAACTATGCCCTCCTTCCAAGACCTTGGAAGCTGCCCCGAAAGCAATATTCTGTTGTAGAGGTGTAGGAGTGTCTCAAGAGTGTCTGCGTGTAGGTGTTGTATCATGGTGTATGTAATCCTGTCTGCCCCTGGAGCTGAAGGCTTACAAGTGGCAAGAGCAACCATCAGCTCATGAAGTGTGAATTCAGAGTTGTAAGCAGAATTCGACTTGTTCTTGTCTCGTAAGGGCTTCTTTTCTGAAGATGTTTTGTGTTGCATGAAAGTATTAGTGTAGTGTGCTGAGCTGGACACGTGTTGGAAGTGTTGTGCGAGTGTGTTAGCCTGGTCTTCCAGTGTGTCCCCTGTTGTACTAACCAGGGGCAGGTTGTGTGTCTGTTGTCCTTTTAGTTTTCGTATACGTGTCCAGACTTTGTGTGTGTCTGTGTACGAATTGATGGAAGTGAGGAAGGTGCGCCAACTCTCCCTTTTCGCCTCACGGCGCACTCGCCTCCCAAAAGCCTTGGCCCGTTTAAAAGAAATGAGGTTATCTGACGTGGGGTACCGGCGAAGGACACCCCACGCCTTGTTCTGGGCCTCTCGCGCCCGCCTGCAGTCCTCGTTCCACCAGGGCCTCCTTGGGCTGTGGGACCCACCGGAGGCCTGGGGAATGGACTTTTCGGCGGCGTCGAGGATGTGCGCCGTGACGAGTTGGGCGGCTTCATCCACGTGTAGGTGTTTTATGGATGTGTGGTGTAGTTGAGACGTTTGTGTGAATGTGCTCCAGTTTGCTTGTGATTCATTAAACCTTTTATGGGAAGATGGACTGCTCGGGCCTATACCTATATACGTTAATGAAGTGGGGAAGTGGTCACTACCATATGGGTCCGTGCCCACACCCCACTCAAGACAAGGAAAGAGAACTGCGGAACCAATCGCCAAGTCAAGGTGAGAGTATGTATTGTGTCCTAAGTTATGGTATGTAGGCTGTTTTTTGTTGAAGAGGCATGCTCCGGAGGATGTAAGAAACTTCTCTATCAGGCGACCTCGGGCATCCGTTCTGGAGGAGCCCCAAAGAGAGTTGTGCGCATTAAGGTCGCCTGTTAGTATGTATGGTTCGGGCAGCTGGTCGACCAGCGCCTCGAAATCAGAGCTCGAAAGTGCATGATCAGGAGGAATGTAGATGGACCATACCGTTACCAACCTATTAAATATTATCGTACGGATTGCCACAGCCTCGAGGACAGTGTTCAGAGTGACAGGGTGGCAGGCTAAGGATTTCCGGGCGACAATTGCCACACCTCCTGAAGAGTGTGTGCAGCCAACCCTGTCCTTTCTGAATACCATGTACCTATATAAGAAATTTGTTTGTTTAGAATTGAGGTGGGTTTCCTGGAGACGCATGATACTTGGCTGACTGGCATGCAGAATCTCATACACATCGTCAAGATTTTTAAGGAGGCCTCTGCAGTTCCATTGGATGATGTTTTCTGTTCCCATTATTTAAGTTTAAGAATAACTGGAGTGTGTGTGTGTGTGTTTGTTTATGTGTCGTCTTTCGGGGCTGTTATTCAAGGATTTTTAGGCTTTTCTGTCTGCTTGGACATCGGAGGCCGCTCCTTGCGCTGCGTAGCAGGCAGGAACGGCGTGACATCCATCTCCTCGTCGGATGCCAGAAGGGTGCCCGGCGGACCAGGCCCCCCGGAATTGGCCCCCTTTCGAGAGCCCTTCGTTTGAGCCGCCACCGCCGAGGGCATCCGGGGCACCAGAGGTGGCACGGGAGGGGCGGTGGCGGCGGGAGCCGATGCGGGGCCCCCGGTGTCCATCCGGTCGGCAACCTCCAACGCACTGGAGGACGGGGAGGCAGAGGCGGGAGCGGCACCGGAACCCACAGAAGAGGTTGTCACCACAACCGCTGCTGCCTCAGCAAGCGGCGTGGCAACGGATTGGGCTGCCTGAGGCACCGCAGGGGGGGCGGAGGAGGGACCAGGTCAGACTCGCTGAACTGGGTCCCTGTGGACACCAGACGCCGCTCCGCCCCCCGGCGAGCCGCGTCGGCGTACCTCCCCAGGGGGAAAGAGGCAAACCTCTTTCGCGCCTCTGGGAAGGTGATGTTCTCAGTTACCTTCACATTAATGATCGCCTTCTCCTGCTTAAACTTATCGCACGTTCGAGAGTAGGCGGCATGGGGTCCCTGGCAGTTGGCGCAGGTAAGGGTTGACGATGGACAATTATCGGAAGGATGATCATGCTGAGCGCACTTTGCGCAGGTCAGAAGACCACGTCAGGAGTTGGTTCCGTGCCCGAACCGCTGGCACTTAAAGCAGCGGGGCGGCTTTGGAATGTAAGGACGAATGGAGCATCGGATGAACCCTGCGTTGATATGGTCAGGAAGTGAGGAGCAGTTGAAGGTCAGGATAATGTGTTTCGTGGGGATTACCTTGTCATCTCTACGCATCGTGATGCGGCGCACGGCTGTGACACCCTGATCCTTTACACCTTCAAGAATGTCGGCATCTGTCTCATTAAGAAGATCTGCCTCAGAGATCACACCCTGCGAGCTATTCAGGCTGCGGTGGGGTGTGACCCTGATGTCCAGATCGACCATTTTCGTCTGACCAAGAAGTGTGGTTGCCTGCTGCTGGTTTTTTACTTCAACAAGGACTTCACCTGTGTGTTGTTTTTTGGCATTGTAGGTTTTCCCAATTATTCCATCAAGGTATTTTGTAATTAAAAATATTGATTGTGAAGCAAGAGGGCGAGCTGAGTCAAGTGATTCGATGAGAAGGAAACGAGAGTATTTGTCTGGCTTTGGGAAGCTCATACTTGAAAGTGGAGGGAAAGATACTTCGGTGCGGCCCCTTTTCAGGGACCGATCACGTTTGGAGGGGGGTTTTGAATTTTCCATACAGCATACAAAAAAGCAGGGGACGGGGGTACTTTCTTCTCAAACCTTACCCTGATAGCCTGAGAGGTCCCGGAGGTCCCTGCCTGGTAAACAGACAGGGAGCCTATCCGCCGGAGCTTGACCTGGGCTCCGACGGCCACCGTTTGAGGCTTCTACCCTTCACCTTTAAACACATCACCACGGTAGGTTACAGTTTATGTTTGGGGCTCGGGGTCCGCGGTGTCGCCAACACCGTCACCATGAATACTCAAGGTGCCCCGTGCGGGGGTCTGACACGACTTGAATCGCCGCGCGTTCCTCTTGTGCCAGCCGCTTGCCCCAGTCCCCGAGACACTCGCGCACTTCATTTTTAAAGCCATCCCACCGCTCCGCATCGAAGGCTGACGCCCTCTGGACCACGAGGTTTTCTACCTGTGCCATAAAGCAACGGGTTTTCGAGCAGTCGCGGGTTCAGACGCCAAGGCCCTCGCGAGGATGGCACGAAGTCCGGATCCACGAGTCGCAAAACAACAAACTGATGATCGGAAAGCGCCGAGGCTGCCTTCCAGATGAAATGCAGGCGCGGGGTCAGCGACGGAGAGACGTAGAACCGATCGCGCCTGCTCTGTACGCCCCGGCAGGTCCAAGTCATTCCTGACTGGCACTGCCGAAGTAATGACCAGGCATCGACCAGCTCTAGCTCGACCGAAGTGCTGTGCACCCACCTCCGGCCTCTCGGCGCCGAGGTACACCATGGTGCGACACGCGATCGGCCGCGAATAGAGTGCAGTAAAAATCTCCTACCAAAACAAGACGTGACGGGCCTACGAGATAGGAGTCTAGCGCCTTGAGAAAATCCCTTTGCGGTGCGGGCGGCCTGGCGTTGGGGGCGTAAACATTTACGATGCGCGTACCACAGTCTAGGTCGATCGAGAGGAAGCGGCCGTCAGAGTCGCGGGAGTGACAAAGGATCGAGCCCCTGAATCGGGGCATCAAAACAATGCCAACGCTCCTAGAGTCCGTCCCCCCGAAACTCCAGAGAGATCTGGTGCCAAATTTGCTGTCGAACTGCCTAATCTGCCCTGCTCGGTGGAGGTAGGTCTCCTGCAGAACCAAAATGTCGATATTCTTTGAGCGGGCTAACTCAATTACATGGGCCTGTTTAGGAGGCCTTGTCAATCCGCGGCAGTTAAAGGTTGCTATTGTAAGGGAATAACCCATGCTAAGTGTGTTTGGGGGAGTCTGTTTACAGCCGAATAGAGCCCAAAAAACGGCGGTGAGGAAAAATGCGGACTGACGGTTTAAACATATGGTTCAGCAGGAGATGCACGCGCACTTGTTTTGCTTTTCCCCGACATTCCTGTTCACCGTTTTTAAACCATTCAGACGCCGTATGGAAGAAAGTGATAATTTGAGAGATAGAATTAATATTTAAATATATAAGTTAGTTAGTTACTTTTAAACGCGAAACAAATGAAAATCTTTTTAAAAGCTTGAAACAAGAATTTTAATATTTACAAGCACTGTTACAACCTTAGCTTTTTTATTTAAATGTCCTTGTTATTGTAAATAGGCTGCTGTTATTATAGATGCTGTTATTATAGAAAAACAACTGTGTTTATGTCTATAAACATATGTATATAATATTGTAGGTACCCATTGCAATCACCTATAACAATGCTGGGAAATTTTCATCAGTGTTGAATCATGGCACAACCTGCAAAGCCACTTCGGTCGCTGATTAGTCATAGTCACTGTTAATTATTGATAGCGTCTCTGGCTAGTCAGTGAGCGGAAGCATTTGAGTCGTTTTGCTAAAACTAGGATAGGCTGCTTCCATCCAGTAGATTTGTACCCCCTGATGTTATCCCACATGCGTGAGTAACCACTATGTCTTGATTTTACCACAGGCCACCGTTCTCTATTTAGACAGAGTGATTATCAATCATTAACAGTGACTGTGGTTAACAAGTGCGCAGAGGCGGTTGGACGGCTTGCTTAAAATCAAATTAGACTGCTCCCGTTATGGTCATGACAACACTATACTCGGGGACAACTTTCTGTGGCAATGGAGCGAAAGCTACGGAGGGAGGCGGAGGGGGAAGCTAACTGCTCTGTGTTACTGCGCGAAGTAGTTCCCAATAAACTGGTTTCGGTTTCAGTTTCGGCGTGACCGATACGCATTTGATACAGTTCATATTTCTTCGCATAAGCTCCATGTGCGCTGAACCACGATCACCAAGCATGCAGGCGTATTGGCGTCTCCTTCCACACGCTTCCTTTGTTTGTAAACATAGGCCAACGTTTTGACTAGACACGGCCCGAGCGTCCGTGAAGTGGAGTACTCAGACCGACTGTGGACTCTGTATCGTTCAGAAAAGACGTGAATTTTGCAAGCGCTGCAGTTTTGACTGAATGCACCGATCTGTAAACTCCTCTACTGGGCAGCAGCACCGGCATGTGCGGCGTACTTACCTAGCGCGGTCGCGGTATACCGAAAGAGCAGCATGCACACATGCTTACGCACACGCTCGCTTACGCCGGGAAACTGGCTAACCGAACGGATTGCGAAAACAGCGGAGAGTCCCAGTTGCATCAGTCTCACTTGGGCGTACACTTTGCAAACCACTCGCTTCGTTTGTTTAGACAGCGAAGCTTTACAAACCCTATGCGGAGAAAGAAGTGGCGAGCTGCCGAAAGAAGTCGACAAGAACGCCGTGTTTTGTTTTTTTTTTCGGGAGGGAACCATTGGGACGCCAGCGGCGACAGCCGCAACCAAAAATATCCAAAAATATAAAAAATGCTCTCTGTTTCATATACTCTGGCTAGCAATTTAGTAGCATTATCACTGCAAGTCTAAAACTTCAGAACTAAATATTCTTGAATTGCTGAGGTTACCGCCAGCCAATTATTTTTGTTGAACTACTTCCAGGTGCACAGTGAAAAGCCGTGGTCCGGCTCCGTAGCCTTGACTGTATTGCCACAGAAAGTTGTCCCCGAGTATAAAACGTCCCCGTAAAAGATACCGTAGAAACAGTAGACGTGCGGTGGGAAAGCTCGAATTTCATTGAACTTTGGGCCGATAGAGTAGTTTAGAGTTTGTAAAGTACGTTAGCCGAATGGACAGCTCCATTTCCGTCGTCGAGCAGACTTGCTATTGATTTGATTGATTGTGGGGTTTAATGCGCCGACGCAACGCAGGCGATGAGGCGCGCCGTAGTGGAGGGCTCCGGATTAATTTTGACCAGGGATCTTTAACGTGCGCCGAAATCTCGTACACACCGGCGTTTTTGTTTTTCGCC
The DNA here is from genome assembly GCF_048455015.1 of Haemaphysalis longicornis. NCBI lineage: Eukaryota > Metazoa > Arthropoda > Arachnida > Ixodida > Ixodidae > Haemaphysalis > Haemaphysalis longicornis. Next base: position 42,982,031 of record NW_027526445.1, read on the forward strand.
TCCATCAGAAAAGCGGCCGCCGCGGCCGGGAATCGAACCCGCTACTTCGTGCTCAGCAGCGCAACGCCTTAGCCACTGAGCCACCGCGGCAGGTTAAACTTGCTATTTTCTCGCTATCCAGAAGGGTTCGTGAAGATTGCAGTATGAAACTACGGAGAGCATAACGCGAAGAAATCAAAGCACGTTCATCAGATACGACGAGCTCCCCGCAATGTACTACCACAGTGACAAATATAAATAATAAAAGTCGCCAATAAACAGAACCCTTAAACACCGCACAAATTGTAGCAGTCTCGTAAGCGCCCCACCTTGCTCGAACGATCATTTTTCACAGAGATATCGGCCTTTTGAGCTCTACCTTGCATACGCCAGTACACGAGTGCACGGTCATAAAATTGGCTCACCTTACCATTTCCAACAAATGCGTTCTAGCGGAAGTCCTCAAACACACAACATCGTCGACCACTGTACCACATGATACAAGTGCACATACAAAGTATGAAGTTTTTGTGCACCAGTCCCACTAACCACTGCTTGATGCTACGGGAGACTCTGGAGAGTGATGTCACCCGACATGGTTTTGAAGTTTAATTAACGACCCAAATCACCGACGCTCTCGACAACGACTCCGAACTCCACTCATGCACCATGGTACACACAGAACCAAACGACACAACCCAAACAAGAACTCCAGCATCTCCTCGTCTTTTCCGATCATCAGCTACATTGCAGAGATGCGATCGAGCAACAGGCAACGATGAAGACACCGGATGCAACTGTTACCCTAGATGAGCCACCTAAACAGAAACGAGACCTTAACGCAGAGACAGTGTCATCTATGCAAAGCTCGGTGAGCGGCCCTACACATGCTGGTCCGGCAACACCACAAAGCATTAATTAAGAGGCCTGCGACAGCGAAGGCCGAAGCCCTACACGCAAAAAGCAGCTGCTCGCCAGGGAAGGCCGATGCTTTAGGTGTCTCAAGCAAGGTCACTTACGAAATATGCCGAGGTCGACTGGGATACAACAAGCGTGGGTGATAGCACGCAACCACCATGTGACCTAGACGCCCTTAGCCGCAACACTGTGACCTCTACACCCTTCAGCCTGCTTTTGTGACCAGTAGACCTCAAGGCACTCCTCAATACATTTAACGTAACAGTCGCAGGCTCGGCATCCTCGGGATGCCACCGAATCCTTTTCGACGGCGGAGGCCAACGCTACACTTTTTAAGTTCAGAGCAATTTAGGGGCAGACCTTGTCGTCGTAGCATGTTCGCTTTGTCATCGTAGATCATTCGCTATCACAAGATACGACGACTGGCGGCTGCCGGAATGAGGCGGCACAGCAAAATAGCCGAACTAAGAAGAACCCGTAACACAGTTTGGAGGAGCAAGCGATTTATATATATGGGCATACCCATTGAAAACTGCTCAACCGCTGGCGCTTGTCATATCTTCCTGTTGTTTAGCGCTAAGAAAATTGCTGTCGTAAGCCGCATGTAGGACACGGTAGCCAGGAATACCTTTAAGAGCACGCGATTCCTGTATAAGAATTACATGAGGTTGCGAAGGCAAAGTCAAAAGCCATTGGATTAAGAGGGTTCGATTGGTGTTAAGGTTTCTACAGTTCCACTGTACAATGTGGGTGTTATTGTTGTCTGCCATCGTTATGCTACGTTAGCCCGCTTCTCGGGAGGGTTGGAAGCGGATGCAGCAGCTTCTTCGGTGGATATAGGTGGACGGGACGTTTGAGTGAATTGGTGAGGAATTCCATGCGTTCGTCATCCTGTAGAATATTACTAAGGAGCGAGTGCATGAGCTCGAATGCTTGGCGAATGGCAGAAATTTCTTCGGCGAGATACCAAAGTATCGGGTCATTCCGGTCTTTTATGTGCTGCAAATAATTGTCAGATGAGATGACTGGTGTGGGATTTGGAGATGTGTAAGAGATAGGGATGGACGGGGGAGGGGGAAGGGACCTCGGCTCACCCGCTGGTAGAAGCGTAGCCGGCTTGAGAAGTGGACGTGGTGGAGCTGACTTCTCCTGAACTTCCAGATGCCAGGGATTGGGTCGAGGAGGTCTTGCAGCCTCCTGTTGGGCTGGGGGTAGTGGGGGGAAGTCATCACGGTTGGCAGTTTGTTGTAGCTGCACATGCTTCTGGTTGGTGCGACCAGATGACAACTGCCAAGTAGTCGATGTTTGCTTTGGAGCGAACTGCCGGGACTTAGATAATTTTCTGTGTTCTTCGGGTTGTGATGTTTCCAGCTTGATCCGGAGGCTTTTCCTGCGCTCGTATGCGGCTTTGTGGCTCTTTTGATCTTGCTGCTTTTGTACGGGGCAGGTGTTGTCAAAGGTCGGATGGTTTCCTCCGCAGTGGAAGCAATGGGCGGAGCAACGATGCGGTTCATCCTGTGCGTTGAGCTTGGTTGAGCAGGTGGGGCAGCGTTGATATGCCGGAGGGTGAGGGCAGTTCAGCATCCGATGTCCATATTCGCGGCACCTATTGCACTTCAGGGCATTGGGTCTCTCAGGTTTGCATCTATACAAGACGCGGCGGAAGAGAACGTTGTGGGGTACATGGGTGCCCTCGAAGGTTATTAACACCGACTCAGTCTCTCCCATCATGCGGGCAGACAGGATGGTCGCATGCCACGATTCAAGGCTTTCTAAAAGTTGGTCGTCGGAAAGTCCTTTCTCAATCCCGTGGATGACGCCACGGCACGAAACCACGGGGGCCGTCACATAGGCTTTCACGATGTGAATGCACGCTTGAATAGACAACGTGGTGATAGCTGCTACCTTTCGGGCAGTGAATTCATTGGAGGTCTTGAGGAGGATAACATTCTGGCGGTACCGAACTTGGAGGGTCAAAGCCTGCTGCTCGTGTGGTGCCAAGTTTGCAGCTGAAGCAATTGCTTGAAGGATTTCGTAGTGTCTCACCTGGGCGATTTTGAGCGTGTTTGGCGTTCTGATGACGACGGTCTTCAGTGTTGCGATTGGTGCTGCGGGAATCTTTGGCTTGGCTTTCCTCGTAATGGTAGTCCAGTCCCTCGCGTCGATGTCTTCTTCGATGGAATGAGCGGGTTCTTCAGCGAGGAGAGCGCGTGCTTCGGATGGAGATGCATCGGCGGCACGTGGCGGCGGCGGCGGTGGCGGCGATCGCGCCGTTGCCATGGCAGCAGATTGGAACTCCGTTGTTAGGCTTAGCGGGCGTCGGGCATGACTGCTGCCTTCGGGAGGTCGGTTTGCAGTGTAAAAACGGTCAAATACGGCACTTGAGGTACGAAAATGATCCACGAAACTTGCCGAATAGTGTGAACTGGACGGTTCAGGTCACAGCGTCGATGACCTGGTAGGAAGAGCTTAGATTCTGCAGCTCGGTGTTGTGCCGTCTTTCCAAGCCGAGGACGATGATGATGATCCCTAAAGAGTACACACTTTTCAAGCCACTTATTCACTTTAGTTCAAGGTTGTATCGCGACTGCGATTTCATTATAGGTGGGGACTTTAATGCCCCGCACGTTATTTGGGGTTACCCACGCACCTTACGACCTGGCCGCATACTCAACGACACTTTAAACGGAGCTCAAATGACAGTTTACAACAACCCCGATTCCATTACTCGCGAGGGTAACAAACATCAACAGTCGACCATGCCAGACCTCACGGCAGGCCGGGGAGCGCGAGATGTCATCTGGAATGTTACTGATGAAAGACTACTAAGTGATCATTACATTATTCAAATCACTATCCCTACCTGTATCCGATCACCTAAACGTAGAATTTCGCTCACAAACTGGAAAATCTTTCGTGACATTCGCGACACCTCTCAGACGAATGGTAATCTCAAGAACTGGACTAAAGCACTAAAACAGGCCCACAAACAAGCCACACAGGAATGTTTCACTTCAGCCCCATCAGACAACCCAGACCCTTATCTTGTCCGTATCTGGAAGAGGAGAAAACGACTCTTGCGCGCCCTTCGCACCCAACCAAATAATAGTCGGCTAGCCGAGCGCGTCGCTGAATTAACGGAGCATATCAAAGAGCACTGTGCTACGCTGGCCAGGAATCAATGGAATGAAATTTGTAACAGCATCAACGGCAGCCTGGATCAGAAAAGAACCTGGCACCTACTCAGAAAGCTCCTCGGGCCTCATCCGGCTCCTGTTCCCACTCTTGAGAAGCACCATTCATTGCTGGGATCGGACGCCTTAGCAACCCAGCTCCGCGACCTTTATATTCCTCCTCCTCTACCTAGCCTTTATCCAAACTACATGGGCGCCTCCAATGCAGAACTCGATGAGCCTTTCACCCTTTGGGATCTCGAGTGGGCGCTAGAACAACTAAAGCGAAAGTCGGCCCCAGGTGAGGATCAGATTACGTATACACTTATACGAAACCTATCAGCCAAGGACAAGGAACATTTTCTGGGCATTATAAACTCCCACTGGGAAGAAGGCACCCTCCCATCGTCTTGGAAGCAATCCCTTATTACCCTACTACCTAAGCCAGGCAAAAAATCTTCCCTTGAAAATCTCCGCCCAATCTCTCTAACTTCTTGCCTGGGAAAGACCATGGAAAGGATGGTTCTCAATCGACTTGAGGCCTATTTTGAGTCCACAGATTTCTTTCCTCCTCAACAAATTGGTTTCCGCAAGGGTGTGTCTACCCAAGACCTCTTTTTCCTCCTAGCTCATGACTTTGACCCTCCTCCTCCTTCCCAGATACAGGCCATAGTGACCCTGGATGTGCGCAAAGCCTTCGATAACCTTGCCCATGATCCTCTCCTAAATATACTTGCTTCTACCGGCTGTGGGCCGAAAATGTACGGTTACATTGCTGCATTTCTGCGCGACCGCACGGCCAAGTTCCGTCTCCCTGATTCGGTCTCCGATCCTTTTCCCATCACGCGTGGTACTCCACAGGGTGCTATTCTCTCACCCACCCTTTTTAACCTCGGAATGGCGCCCCTGTCCCGTATTTTAGCATCGATCCCGAACCTCAAACATACATTCTACGCAGACGACCTTACTCTTTGGTGCACATCTGGGTCTCCTGGGTCAGTGCAGGACACCTTGCAGCAAGGTATCGATGCAGTCACTAGGTATCTCGACACTGTAGGCCTGTCTCCCGCACCTGAAAAGTCCGAATTGCTGCTCATTTCGAAAACTCGCTATCAGCGAGAACACAATCACCTGATCACACTCACAATGGTAGGTCACCCCATCCCTCGCGTAATATCCTGCCGAATTCTTGGACTGCATATCCATGAATCATCTAATCAGGCTAATGTGGCTGCAACAGTTAAAGTTTGCCATCAGCTTACCCATTTAGTGCGCCGCATTGTCAACAAGCACGCGGGGCTACATGAGGGTCAAGTTAGGCAGCTAGTACATGCCTTAGCTTTAAGTAAACTTCTTTATACAATTCCATATCTTTCTCTGACTTGTCACCAAAGACATCAGATTGAGGTTGCACTTCATACACTGTATAAGACCGCCCTCAACGTTCCCATTAATACGTCCACTCAGCGCCTATACTCTACGGGGCTGTTCTTGCCTCTGGGAGATCTTATACAACAACATAAAGACCGGCAAATGGCGCGTCTTTCTAGCACAAAACAAGGACACTGGATCCTTCACCAAGTTGCTCTCAAGCCTATTGACTTGCCTGTCATCACCCCTCCTGCGCCGCTCCCAGATAACCTCAGGATAGCTCCCATCCCAAAAAACGTTGCAGCTGATACCAATCCAGGGAGACGATGTGCTCGCGTTGTCAATCATGTCCATCCAATTGATTCTACGATAGTCTACACGGATGCATCACGGACGCACGTCGGAGCAGCCGCATATTCCATCGCAAGTGGCAATGAAGTAGTGACACACACCCTTGGTCCTTTCACTAATCCCCCACCTACAGCGACTCTAGAGACTCTCCCAATAATCACCAGTATCCAGGACCTCTCATTACGGCCCCCTAACCCCTCAGGATATACCATATACACTGACTCAATGCAAGCTATTCGCGCCATTCACATGGGTAGGATTCCTGAAGAACTGCAGTATGATCTACGCAAAGCCTTAACAAAGCTACGTCCCCACACTGTCACACTGAGGTGGATTCCTGGTCACGCTGGAATCCCAGGCAATGAGGTTGTGCATAACCTCGCCCGCGAACTTCTGCACCGGGCGCCTGGGATTCCCTGGCCTTATCCACCGACGTGGGACACTACTCTCCACTACAAACAAGAAATAAAGCTTCACTACAAGAACATCAGAGAAACTCTTCGTACACTTCCTGTTCCAGACAAATCTCTAACAACCACGCAACTACGCATTCTTCGACGCGTACAGTTAAATACCATCCTTACACCTGCTCGTTCCTTCCTCTATCGTATCCGACACTCACCAGCATGTCCCAATTGTCCCGAACCATACGCTAATTTAGAACACTGCATTTTCGCCTGCCCCATTGCAATTCAATCCCCACATTTTCCCCACCCACCTCCTTCAACGTGGCGGACTTGGCTAGCCTCGGACCAGCTCTCGGACCAGTTGGCGTTGGTGAACCTGGCCCGGGACATTCTCGACGCTTAATGTTGCGTTTGAATAAAGTTTTTTCCTCCTCCTCCTCCTAAGAAAATTGCAGGTACATCTGAAGCAAAATCTTTGTATATAACTGGCATCCCACGCGTCGATTTAGTTTGAACGCCTGTTTTTGTGGTTTTACGATAGTAAGCGAAAAAATTCCCCGCCAAAAACGACGTGATCCCAATCGCGCAGTAAGGCACCGGCCCGTGCGACAGGAAAGCAAGCAAAAAAAGAATTGAACTCCCGCTCGCGCTTTTCGAGGCAGGGGGTGGGCGAGCACTGCAAACGGGGTAAATTCGGGTTGCATTGGAGAAACCTGTGTTCAATTCATCACGAAAGGATTGACAGACGGAGGAGAAGAGCCCGATGGGTGGTAGAAGCGGGATAGGCTTCAGAACATTTATTATCACGTAATAGCTGGCGATAACTGTGTCCAAAGAAGAATAGGACGACACAAGACACAATTGTTTCCTCCGACGTATAAAATGTAGACGTATGCCAGCAAGGATGTCTGGCGCTTCGACATGTCTACTTTCGTTATTAGCTTATGCACCGAAATTACTCGTCTTTTACTATGACGTGGTATTGGAGATGAGAATACAATTTTTTGTAGGCTTAGCAGGCGTCGCCTAAGCCGAGGGCTGCCCAGGTGATGTCTGTAGGAAATGACGTGTATGGCCTGCACCTGCACATGCATTCGCGGCAGCACTAATACGGACCCTTCGTCTGGTTTCCCATTTCTTCAACGCCGCTGCTCTACAGAGGTTGTTTGTGCCTAAACAAGTGCTGTTGGCCGTAGCGGACCAACGTCTTTCGTTTTCGTACTAAAGCATGTTGAGGAGTGTGGCACCTTTGCCTATAGTCGCTCGCGTTTCCACGAAAGAAACGGTGTTCGCGGGAGCGCGCTCGCTTCACGGGGCAGCCATTTTGTTATTCCGCACGGTAACGTAAGCTGCTGCGACGGTCCGCATATTCCCAAACCATATCCCGTAGGGGCCCAGGTCGACCCCACCCCCTAAGCAGGGGCGCAACCAATGAGGTTAAAAAATTGCAATTTTTTAACCTCCTTGGACGGAGCACCGTGATGTCTCTACCTATATGTGCGGGACTTCATGCGAGGTGGATTTTTTTCTTTTTTCCCCCTCCACTCGTTTCGGCTGCTTTGCGAGCGGCCGATGGTTCAGTAGCTGCACAATCAGTAGGTGTACAATCCAACTATTACTTAGCACTTGGTTGGTATATATTTTCGATATTGTTTCCCTAAATTGTGATGACCAGCAGTGCAAATTATGCAGAATTTATGACCGAGTGTAAAACGTGTACGTTTGAGCTGGTGTCTTTCTTATCAACGTATCACCCTTGCAAGAACGATTCACACCTTTCATTCCTGTTAACAAAATGTCAATGTTTTCCTTAGTGGCACTGTTCCCGATAAAGAATTATTGCAATGAAGTTAATGTTAACGAAATTCAATGTATTAGTGCTCATGAAAGTGCCAAAATGTAGCAGCTCATGCAGCTGTAATATTTCGCAAGAGTAGGACAGTTTGTAAATGTAGTCATGGGTAATTGGCTGCCTTTCCTGTAATCCTTACCTGCAGCACCGAATCGTGTTTTGAGCTGTGTATATAGTGAAAGAGCACCCAACTCAATTGCATACCCTTCTGTGTGCTGTAGGATGAGCTTTCAATGAGGGTGTTTGCTTTCTGCAACGTGTATAATTGCCACATGAGCGTGAAAGCGTCCATCCGCGCGCGCGCACTTCGAGCACCGAGTCGAACGCTTATCTAGGAACACGATCGGAGGTCAGCGTCAACTTGCAGGTGCGCAAGAAGAGCGCGGAGAGAGAGAGAGAGAGAACAAAACTTTATTGAGAATATCCGGCGTGCGGGTGCGGATCATGCCACGGAGGGCTTCTCCGCACGCTATCTAGCTCGTGGCTATGTAGACCTCGAGGTTGGGCCTGCGCCGCGACGTCGGCTACTAGGTGAGTCCGCTCCCGTGGGAGGGTCCCCCGTTCGCTCATGCCGGGCCAGGGCGTCCTCGAGCAGCTGGATGGCAAGAGCGCAGAGAGATCAGGGGCTCAGGTACAAAAGGTTAACTTCTGCCACATGTGCGTCAGCTTCCCCAGCGCCGCAGGCCAGCCCCGCCCACGGAGCGAAACCGTCGGCCGCCTGCCAAGCAGCCGAAACGAGGGGAGGGGAAAAAAACATAGTAAGGCGCCTGAAGTTTCTACAGCGCACAACACATGCGACCCGTATTTCGGCTTACGATGCTTCGGCCGCTCGCTTTGGGGATAAGTCGTTTCCCGGAGTTGCAAACTACATATTCGTGTGCGTCCAGCAACGCTTGTAGAAAATATAAGCTCGGTTAAGAGCAGAAGATGGGTTACGGAAGGTTTATTAGGTAATAATGATTCAATATCTACCAAAGTTTCTAGTGTAAAGCGTAAAGCAAAGTCACGGCGCGCAGTATTCTCTTAGAGTGAAATCGATGTCGCAGCCGAAACCGTACTGTTGCTGGAGATCAGCTATGGTGAGGCCTTTATAGAACCTAATGCGTAGCTGTTATTCAAGAAACGTTCAGTTAACTGGCCACCAGAAAACGATCTTTCTCAGTGTAGTATACAAGTTATTTCCAGGAAGCTGCCAGTTGCTTTGTAACACAGCCTTGAGCTCACTTATACAAAGTCCTCGGTTGAAATCGTGGCAAGGTGTTGCTTTTTCTTATTTCTTTGGTCTTCTAAGAGTCCTGGTTGGCGAATCGCATTTACCAACCCAAAACAAACATTTTTGGTTGAACTGTAGAACTGCCATATCAAACCTCAACGAATCATTTAAATCACAGGGGCGATTTGTTCAGTTTTAAACTCGTGCTTCCTATATACAAAAGACAATTGTACATTCAGAGGATGAAATACTGATGCGTGTCTTTTGCGAAATTGGTGTGTCTTTATATAGAGTAGGCATACTTTCCTCCCATCCACTTAACCCTTTGAGGGTCGCATTTTTCGCCAAATGCGACCCCCAGGGTCGATTTTTTTATTACTGATTTAAATTATTCGGGTGAATCTATTTCGAGAAAAAATTATAGTAACTTTTTAGGGTGACCATAAAGGGACAAAATAAAATCGTTTATTTTGTTACGTATATGTGGTTTATTGACGAGTCACACAAGAAAAGTTCTAAATAAAGAGGAGAGAGTAACAAGCCCGCACCTTTTGAGTGAATCGAAATCAGATAGACATCAGTTTCGCGGGCGCAAAAAGCGGGAAGCGCCCGGAGGACGATACCAAAACCAGCTGCTGTGCGCGCGCGGGCTCGCGCGACCGGATGCGGGAGCGATAGACGGCGCACCGCTCCTAAAATACAAGAAAAATTCCCCCGCATTTCCCCGAGGGGGAGAATGTGAAAGGGCGAATGCACGGTTGTCGGCCCGCTTGCGGCGCTTGCGCTCGGCCCCCGCAGCCCACCGCCCCGCCGCCTTCTCTTCCATCTCTTCCATCGGGTTTGTAGTATCACGTGTACACCACGCAGTTATCAAGCCGGTATAACGCCGCTGAGTCGCCAACGCACGCCGCTGACGACGTAGTTTGAATGCGTTAAAGATATAAGGCGCGTCTAACACTGATATCACCGTCGCGTCCGTGGCTTGGTCGGTAGAGCGTCGCGCTGCGGCCGCAAAGTCCTCGGATCGAAACCTGGCGCCGGATGCTGTTTCTTTTACAAATATACGCCTCGAGCTTCGCGATCGTTGCGCCGCCTGCCGCCGCTTCTCCGCGGCGTTGACGGGATTTGCGCTGCGTGACTGATAGGGGCTCGTGCAGTGTTTTGGTTCTATTTCGCTTGTTTTCGCCTTTCCGCGCCCTAAAAAAAACTTGTTATGGTGACGACTATAGGCGAAGAGTACGTTTAGGTCACTTAAAAAGCAGCTGCGTCTTTGTAGAGTACGCGATCGCCTGCTAGAGCTACCCGGGGACGCGGTTCTGCGCGCTACGTCGCCGCTCTTCCTGGCGTCGGTGACGGCAGCAGCATGTCACCTCCAAAACATCAGGCACAAATGAATTCTAGTGACGCCTCGTTTAGACCTGATACTGGCACAATGAGAGGTTGGCTTCATTTTGCAGCGTGGACAACGAATGCGGCTTCGTTTCGCATGTATACGCCACAGAAAAATATGTTTCGTGGATGTGATTACCCAATCCCGGATAATAACTTATGCCTTTTATAAGAATATAAACCATGCGAAAATCTAAAGTATATTCCAAGCCTGTGCGCCGCTAAATGTGTGCCCACACACCCCATATAGCAAGAACCAAGGAAATGAAACCACAGAAAAATATATGCCGCGCCAATGCGGAATTTAGAAACTTAATAGCTATAACGGAAATGAAAAAAAAAAACAGTGCAGCGTCTGGCATGCTAAAGACGTTCGTCTAAACTTAAGCCAGGTAGGTTTCACTAGACCAATTATACGTGAAATGCACTGCTATTTCGCGAGAAATCGGTGGGGGGGGGCAGGGAGGGGGACGCCGTGTGCAAATGCGGAGCGGAATCAAGCAATGAACGTTTTAGTAATCCCACTCATAAATCTCGCGTTCACTTTCCTTTTGTTTTTCTACTTCAACGAAGAGCTGATCGTACGGCGGACGCATTTTTGGAAGTATACAGGGTAGGCTGTTCAACAAGCGATGAAATGTGTAGTTGGAAGAGTGTGGTACTCTGTGATAAGGCCCTCTGCTTTCAGTTTCTGATTTATTCTGCAGGCTCCCTGTGCCATATGACGATATTTCGAAGAAGCATTTAGTCGCGGACGCGGATTATATTTTAAGCCCGTCTCCGCGCTGCTCGCAGAGGAAGCAGATGAAGGTCTGCGGGCGCGCACCTCACGACAAGACGACTCTGTCGTGTGCTGATCCCCGAGTATAATTATGCATTGTCCATCGTACTTTTGTTGAATATTCCCCAATTTAACACAGACTGGCTTCTAAATGGTGGTGATTTATATCTGAGGTATAATATTGGCAAACGTAACTGCTTTGCTGTCAGGTATGAGTGCTCCGCTGATTATGTAAGCGCACAAAACTGATTTAAATCGTAGTGTATAGCCGTAGCATGAACATCTGATGAACCGGTGGTTACGGAGACACGGCTAGTAAATTCAGGTCAGTATAACTACAATCGGCTCCATCATACGCCGGTTCCGCGACGCTGGCCTGTGACACACACCTGGCGCTTATACAGACCGAAAATACCACACTAAGATCGCGTCGGAAACATTTACACTCTCGTAAACACACCCCATTTGCGAACACAGTGACTGCTCCCCACAAACATGAATTTCAAACGCCCACAAACGATAAATCTCAGTCGTGAGAGAGAGAGAGAATAACCTTTATTTCGTTCCAGCATGCGGGATTCCCACCGGCCGCGCAGGGCGCGGGGTTCACCCTATCTAGCAACCACCTTTACCTCGGTGGCACCCGGGCCTAGACCTCGGGGCTAGGTTGCCGGCCTCCTATTGCTACTCGGAGTGTCCCCCTTTCGCTTTTGGAGGGCCAGCGCAGCCTCGAGCTGCCGGACGGCCCGTAATTGTTCTTCGGGATGCCCCGACCCCACACAGTGTTTCACAGGCGGCGGCAGCACGCTGTCCGTCGCCCCCCTTTTGCCACACCCCCACAGCACATGGGCCAGCGTGGCCCTGTCCAGGTTGCACAGGCTACACGTGTCGTTTTCGTAGAGTTCCGGACACATGTGTTTTGCCAACGCGGGGGTGAGAACGTTTTCAGTTTGTAGCTGCCTGAGTAGTACCCCCTCCCGCCGAGTGAGATCTCGGTGTGGTGGGGGGAATACCCGGCGGCGTTCGCGATACCATTCGAGGATTTCCCTGTAGCTGGTGAGTTGCTGGTTTTCGTCTTCCAGGCTCGTAGTCGTCTCCCTTGCAACACCGGCGGCATAGTTCGCCACTTCCCGGCACTTTGCGAGATCACGGGCCGCGGCGTTTGCCACCTCGTTGCAGTTCACTGTATGTTCGTACACGTCCCATCCCGCATGGGCTGGGAACCATTTCAGTGTCACAGATGATGCTGGCACTGAGTCCCTTAATAAACTCGCAGCCGCCCCGCACACGGCTCCGCGCCCGAAATTTCGTATCGCGTTCTTACTGTCACTCAGTATCGTCCTGACTCCCCCGGTTTTCAGGGCCAGAGCTATCGCGACCTCTTCGCCCTGGCCCGCACCAACGGCGCGGACACTGCACGCGTTGATCACCGTCTTTCTTGTCGCCGAAACCACCACTGCGACGAACGCCTTCTCCCCCGGGGTCCTGGCGGTGTCCACGAAGACCGTCCCGTCCTCGCTTCCGTGCAGTTTGAGCAGCGCCCTGGCTCTCGCTGCTCTTCTGGGTTCATCGTTCGTCGGGTCCATGTTACGGGGTAACGGGTACACGATCAGCTTTCTCAATGTTTGCTCGTCTATTGGTGTCGTGGTGTAGTCGCCATCCCTCGGGGACTTTAGGCCGACTCGCTCTAATATTCTTCTCCCAGCAGCCGTGTCTCCTAGGCGCGTTAGCTGGGCTGTGCGTTGGGCCTCGCTGATCTCCGAGAGCGTATTATGAACTCCCAGAGATAGCAAGGCCGACGTCTTCGTGCCATTGAGGAGGCCCAGGGCTCCGGTGTATGCCTTCCGGATGGCCGCATCGATGCGCGCCTCTTCTCTGGCAGTCCACTTGTGGAAGGCGCCTACGTACGCCGCGTGGCTGATGGCGAAAGCCTGCAGCAGTCGTACGAGGCTAGCCTCTCTGGCGCCACGAGCTCTAGTCGCAATTCTTCTTACTAGCCTCGTGGCGATGCCAATCTTTGTTACCACTTGGTTGGCTGCCGTGCCGTTGGTGCGGTGGGCGTCAATGTGCATCCCCAACACCCGGATCTTGTCCACGTGAGGGATGGGCATGCCGTCCCCGGTGCTGATTGTAATGTTTCGTTCCGCTTCTGCAGCGGCTTTTTTTCGTTGTCTTCCCGGTGGGGGGATGATCATAAGTTGGGATTTCTGCGGAGCGCATTTCAGTCCGGTGCCCTCCAGTGTCTTCTCGATAGTATTTACAGCTTGCTGCAGGCCGGCTTCTATATCGCCGTCGCTGCCGCCCGTGGCCCATATTGTAATATCGTCTGCGTATATGCAGTGACGGATTTTCGGGCCGAGCTTGTCTAACTCTCGGGCGACGTCTATCATTATTAAGTTAAAGAGTAGAGGGGAAATCACGGACCCCTGTGGGGTGCCCACACTGCCTCCCTCTCTTTTCTCCCATCTCTCTCCCTCCACCTCCAAGCAGGCCGTGCGGCCCGTGAGGAAGGATCGCACGTAGTTATATGATCTTTCGCCCATGCCGAGCGCCACCATGCTAGAGAGGATGGCTGAGTGTGTGACCCTGTCGAAGGCGCTCTGTAAGTCTAGTCCCAGGACCGCTCTGTTGTCCTTCTGTGGGATGCCTCCGACCGGGTCCAGCACCTCTCTCTGTAGCAGCAATAGGGCGTCTTGTGTTCCCAGATGGGATCGGAAGCCCAGCATGGAGTCGCTGTAGTGGCCCTGGGTTTCCAGGAATCTTTGCCATCTGTCGTTTAGTACGTGTTCGAGGACCTTCCCCACGCAGGAGGTGAGGGAGATCGGACGTAGGTTTTCTATCCCCGGGGGCTTATTAGGCTTCGGGAGGAGAACCGTTTTGGCTGTTTTCCACTGTCCGGGGATATCCCCTTTCTCCCAGCATTTGTTGTAGAACCTCGTGAGGGCCGCTATCGCGCTGTCACTGAGGTTCCTGAGGGCTTTGTTTGTGACCCCGTCGGGGCCGGGTGCAGAGCGGCAGTTGAGGGCACCTGTCGCTCGGCGTACCTCCCATTCTTCGATCTTTCTGTCCAGTATTGGATTCGGCGTTCCTGTGTATTCCGGGTGTTGAACCTTCTCCGTGGACGGTATGTACTTCTCGTTCATAACCCGGCGTACATTTTCGGCGCCCATTTGTGTGGTCGCCTTGTGAATGATTTGGGACATCCTGTGCCTTTGATGCTCCTTGCTCTTAGTGTTGTCCATTAGGCTTCTGAGCAGGGCCCATGTGCCTCCCCTATGTAATTGACCGTCCGCCATATTACAGGCCTCGAACCACTGTTGCATACAGAGGTGTCTGCTGTATTTCTCTATTTCTTTTCCCAGGATTGCCACTCTCTTCCTAAGTGTCTTGTTGTTCCTCTGCCTCCTCCACCTCTTCTGCATGGATCTTCGGGCTTCCAGCAGGTGAGCTAGGCGGGAGTCGACGACCATGTCCTCGTTATCCGCTTCGACCGTATCCGTGGCCTTTTTGGTCTCTTCCACTAGCTTTCTTGACCATCTGTCGACGTCTTCTATCTCGCCAAGGTCCGCTTCGCGAAATTTATGCCAATTTGTGATGTTCCTTGCCACCTTTGGTCTCCTTGTGTCAGTTCCGTGGGGAGTCGGTATCAAGGTCTCCAGAATGAAGTGGTCACTCCCGAGGTTCCACCCCGTGTTCCTCCATTTCGCCGTTCCCTTATGGTGTAGGAACACGAATGCGAGGTCCGGGGTGGTGTCCCTCACGGTGGATGTCCCAATTCTTGAGGGTTGTGCCGGGTCAGAAATCAATACGAAACCGGCTTCCGCTGCGTCTTCGAGAAGTCTTCGTCCCTTGACAGTCGAGCGTGTATAGCCCAGTTCTTCATGAGGGGCGTTAAAATCTCCGCATATGATGGCCTCCGATCCTTCGCCTTTGGCAGTGTTGCCCGCTGCCTGGATTAGGTGTCGGAATCTTTGATTGCCGTGCTGTGGATTGCTGTATACATTGGTGATGTAAATGGATGTGGTCTTTCTTGCCCTACCATGCTCCCGTCTTCCCTTGATCACGATCTCTACCATGTTGGCTTCTATGGCAGAGTCGTTCATGCGTAGTTTCTCTGTACCGTCGATACTTGTTACCCCTTTTCGTACGAAGGTGCAAATACCTTGCGCCGTCCCCTTGCCCCCTGTGCGTGCACTTGGGGGCCTGGGGTAGGCCCTGTAACCTGTTAGTGTTATTTTCTCCGAATCTTCCAGATGCGTTTCTTGAATGACAATAGCTTCTGGCCATTCTTCTTTCTTTATAGTTCTGAGGAGCTGTTGCAGGACAGCCTTTCTGTTCCTGTATCCGTTTATATTCCACTGCCAAATTTTAACACTCTTGTTTCGATCCATCGCGAGTGCTGTTGCGGAAATCGTGTAGGCGTTCTTGTAGCATGGCGCTAATTCTCTCTGTATGCTGTTCTAGAGCCTGATTGAGCATCTGCTGCATATGGTGCATAGTTTTGTTGATGATCCGTTTCTCCATCTCCTCCAGATTTCTGTCCCACTTCTTATAAATGTTTTCCAGTCGCGTGAGCCTTGCTTGCAGGCCTGCGTATCCCGGTGTTCTGTACTGTCGTGAACGTGCCGCAAAAGCAGCGGCGGCACTGGGGAGCGGGGCGCGGACTCCCGCGCCTGCTTTCGAAACGGGCCGCTAGGGGGATTTTAGTGGCGCCCCTACAGGCCCCGCTCGAGGCGTATAGAGGAGCACTGCGGACGCCAACGCCGCCGGCGGTGGATGGTTTGGGGTCGCTTATAAAGTGCATTCGCACTTAAAAGAAAATTCCCCGCATTTCCCCGAGGGGAAGAATGTGAAAGTGCGAATGCAGGAGTTGAATTTGCGCGGTTCGGTAATGTTCGCGAAAGAGAGATCACACACACACACACAACTACAAAGAAAGAAAGATGCATTTATTCACAGACACCTATTTGTGTTGTCGTTGTACTTGATTGCTAGAGCGGATCTCAGCTTTGAAATTTCGTGTCAGTACTCCTTTAAGCGGGTGCATAGCCCTTCTCACGCCCGATTCCTGGCCAATCCCCCACGTGGGTATGTGCCATGCACAGACACCTATTTGTGTTCTCGTTGTACTTGATTGCTAGAGCGGATCTCAGCTTTGAAATTTCGTGTCAGTACTCCTTTAAGCGGGTGCATTAGCCCTTCTCACGCCCGATTCCTGACCAATCCCCCACGTGGGTATGTGCCATGTCAGCGGCCAGGCTGCGCGCGCTCATCTCCACGTGCGCGGACATCGCCTGTGGACGCAGGTTCAGGGTCGCTTAAGAAGTGCATTCGCACTTAAAAAATCCACCTCGCATGAAGTCGCGCACATATAGGTAGAGACGTCACGGTGCTGCGTCCAAGTAGGTTAAAAAATTGCAATTTTTTAAGCCCCATTGGTTGCGCCCCTGCTTCAGGGGTGTGGTCGGCCTGGGCCCATACGGGATATGGTTTGGCAATACGCCGACGGTCCGCTAAGAGGCCCCGGTTAGCGGAGCGGGGCCCCACTCCGGTTCCGTCGCTAGCGCCTTTGCACGCCACGCATGCGCAATGGCGCTCCCGCTAGCTACCGGACCGGAGCGGGCCGTCAGAAACAGTCAGCTAAAACTCTCTATTATCTCAAACCGGTATTGCATGTCGCATGGTGGTTTATTTGATTTACAACCAAAAAGGCTGACAACACTTACCAATACATTCAAAAAATAAATGAAAGCCACTTTGACCTACCAGAGAGCGGAAGCCATTGTGGACTTTGGCGGCCATATTCGAACGGCTGCTGTACGGCGGCATGCCGAATAAAACGCACGCTGCCATTTCGGGAGCGTAACAAGTGAAATGGGGTCATATAGCAAGGCTCTTTTTAACGCTAGTTAAAAATTACCTCAAAAAGAAAATAGTTCAGAATATTCGCAACAAAAACTCATCTTACTTATTACTGATTATTAAACCAAGTCAATTCAACCAAAGTAATTCAGTCAGTTGCGCAGCTTTTTACTGAGTCCGCAAATGAATCTCGTTAAAATATTTAGCCCAGTATGATATATAAGTGCGCTTTAGCTAACTACAGACAGTTTTAAAAAATATGCCCACGATGCAATCGTAGACAAGGCGACCGACTTCATGACGCTCTGGTCTGTATGTAGTGTGCTACAGTATTTTTGTATTTTTAAATGACAAAATGTTCAAGATTTATTAGCAAAGCTGAAGGAAGGAAGCTAGGCACAAAATTCCAAATTGAAAGATTGAGGTCGGATTGCAGAAGATCAGAGTAAACTGTCTCCCTCTTTGAAACTTTTAAGTATTAGTGTTTTTGGGCTTCCTCATGATAGCTACGAATTGCAAAAAACAACACATGACATGCCGGCTTGTGTGTTCTTATTGCAGTGCTCCCAAACGTTCTCCGCATGAACTGACATAGGAGTGCGACAGCTTGAAATGCCACATGAAGATGGTGTAGGCGTGTGAAAAGCCACTCACGCAAGCGAGGGGCTGCTCGAGACAATTCATTATAGCGATAAGCAGATGCAGCGATTATTGCTTGCGTCACAGACCTGTCGCTTTTAACTGCGAAGCCGCGTAATTTTAGCCCCCCCTACACAGTTTTCATTTCGGTAAAGCCGCTTTACTTTGTGCCTCTCCGGGCTCCTCTTCGCCAGCGCAGAGGCCTATTTCACAAACTTTATGCCCCTCGCCAGCATCGATACCTCTTTGACAAGCTGCGCAGTCGGCTGACAACGGTGGCAGCGGAGGTATAAGATGATTGCAGAGTGTAAACTGACGCGCGAGTTGGTGTAAAAACGACTACACATGTAGCCGCGCCCCTGCCCCATGAAATGTCAGCTCACCGCGTGTATATATAGCTCCGCATCGTTACCGGGTAATAAGCAACTTTCCTGTTATAAAGCCGCAGAGAGCACATAATTCTTGTTCAAATTGAAAGGCCTTCCGAGCAACACTTCCGCTGGTGTATTTTACGCCTAGGTATGGGTCCGTCACCGGTTGCCAGTTTATGCGGGCACTGGTTGGGGGTGGAAAGAAAGAGCACGCAGGCACAGCTGGGCTTCGTTCCGTTACTGATTACATGCTCGTCGTTCTGGTGCGAGATTGAAATGTGCAAGTGTTATGGCTCAATGCACTCTGTCAGCTGGCTCCTGTATTCAAGCTGTTCGGGCCAGGGTTGGTGTGTGAAACAGATAGCAAAATGCCTACGACGTAGGAGGGAAAGGGAGAGCTACATGCTTGTACCCTAGAATAAAGCTTGATTCCTTCAAAATTTTTACTCGCTCTTAAACGGACGCATGTCGTTCGCTGGGAGGGAGAAAAGCGGCAATTGAAGAAGCGTCGGCTCGAGAAGAAGCGTGAGTTGGCGCGAAAATAACAGAAAGCACGTATATGTAACCTGTGGCCGGTTTATAAGCGCAGAGGTTGGGAGTGCAGGGAGTATGGGCTGCGGGGATGTGCACGCGCAGCTGTTGGTGGTGATTCATATCATGTCCATTGTGCTGGCAATACGGTTAAACGTGGACGTCAAACAACCAAGCTCGACCTGTCTGGTGTATTTACTCGTCCAACGGACTGGGTTTGCGTGTTACACAGACAGTCAGATGCGCACAATAGAGAGTGGAACACACAGCTCCATATTGGTGCGCTAGAATAAAACTCGCGTACATCCCAGTATCATTCAGCTGACTGGCTAGAAAGTATGTTGAATGTCAAATTGCAAACAAACGTGTTTGGTTTTGTATTCGCCGTATACTGCGTGCATCTTCACCGGTGATCCTTCTTGGTGGAGTAGAAGACGATATTTTTTGTGCGGCCACACGCCTATGGCTGCTTGTGCCCAGAAGGTTTTATAGCTCTAAAATCACTACGCGCTACTGGGCATGTCATGTAGTGTTTTTTGGTATTTGGCCGACATCCTCAGTAGGCTGGGAAACACTAATACTTGACTGATATGAAGAGAGACAAATAAATAGAGACCCAAACTATGTTCGGACGTTTTCCAATGCTCTGGAGCTTTTTGTTTAGATTTTTGCACTATCTTTGCTGCTTTAGAAGTTGGCTGAATTTCGAATATTTTCTAAATGACCAACACACAAAATGGCGTGAGTGACTAGGTACAAGCATGAGCAACTTGCATTAGTGCGACGTCTTAAAGTTCATCCGCACATTTTTTTTTTTTTTTTGAAAGTCTGGCTTTTTCTAGCTGAAACACCTGTGTATGCAACGCAATTTACTTGTTGCATTACAATAAAAACCCTGCTGCCGTGGATAAGTAACTACGGCGTTGTGCAGCTCAACCGCATGACGCGGGTTCAATTCTTGGCCCGGGAGGACTCTTATCTGATGAACTTGGAATGGGAAAACGCCCGTGTTTTGGAGATTTCGTAATACATCAAATATTCCCAGGTGGTGAAAATTAATCCAGAGGCCTGAACAACGGCGCGTGACATCGCCAGGGTAGCATTCCCGCGGTAAGCCCACAATCAATCAATAAATCAATAATAAAATACACTTTTGCTCAGGCTAGTTGGTTCAACTGTTTATTGTAAACCACATACATTCAGTGAAATGGCGCATTACAGAAACCCCTTTCCCATTTTCAAATTATTTTACTTCAGCAGAAATGTCTCTATAGGAACTTCTTCCTCTTCGGCGCTGTGGCAGGCGAGGCGGAATCATCATTAGTTTCATCAGCACCGACCGAGCGCTAGCTTGCGCTCGAGCTGCACCCGCAGCCCCTTCTATTAAAGCCCTCATGCCATTTTGACGTGCGCTGTCGATTTCTCCACACGGCTTGGTAGTTGAGTACCCGAGTATTGAGTACCCTCACGTCAAGGGCTATTTTCATTGACTCGCGGAGCCGCTCAAGCCCTGTGAATAGAGGCGATGTCTCCAACCTTGGCCCAGCCTCAACGGCCGCCAGGTGACTGCCTTGTATCGGCTTCTCCGACACCGCAAGAGCCTACGCTCGCAACTGGACGGTGCAATGTCTGAAGCCGAAGAAGCACTGCGAGAGCAGCCACTTCTTTCAGCGTGCGAGTTGAGCGTAGTGGTTGAACGAGTCGAAGAGCTGCACCAACAGATGGACATTCTTGTGGACCTCACATTTTACGATGCGCTAAGCGACCTTCTCAACAGTGAGATGGTGCACGCAGTAAAATATGGAGACAAAGCCGCGAACATGGCAGCGGCATTGCCATTCAGGTTGTTAGACACTCTCACATCCAGACCTGTACAGCCAATGAGTTGCCAGACTCCGACCACCAGTAAGTCATAGCTCTCTTAGCTTCACCTCATGAAGTTTGATGGAAATCGCAACGACGGGCATTCTTCTGGGGGCTGTTTTCTCCGGCTGTGTCTAACAACGACAACCTGAGCAGTTCAGACAAATTTGGCTAACTGAACACCCTCATCATCGCAGCTGTCACATTGACCATCTCTGCACTCCAGGCCGACGAGTAGTGCTACAAAGACGCCGTCAACATCTTGTTGAAGCGCTTCGGGGACGAAAGACGCATAGGCGGGGACCCAGTACCGAGAGTCGGACTTGGTCCCGCCGCCGCCCCCCCCTGGGTTGCCTCTTGCAGCCCAACCCGCCTCCGCACCGCTCGCTGAGCCAGCAGCGGCTGTGGTGGCATCCACGTCCGGTGGGGATGCTGCTGCACCCACCGTTTCCTCCTCTCCACCGGCCCGAAGCACACGCAAGGGCCCGGACGAGATGGAGACGGAGGCAGTCGCAGCGACCCCCTCCCCTGCCTCACTGCCTGTGCCATCTGTCGTGCTCCCTACGCCTTCGGCACTGGCAGCGCAGGCAAAGAACGCCCGAAAGGGTACCACGTCAAGGGGGCCCAGTCCGCTGGGCACCCCCTTGCCATCAGATGACGACATGGACGTCGAGCCCTTCCGGCTTTCATCGCAGCGGAAGGAACGGGCTGCGACGTCCAGGTCAGTAGAGAAGGCCAGAAAGCCCCTCGCAAGAGTGCAAGCCCCGAAAGACCCTACATAATCACTCTCCAGTAGCTCTATCACATCATAATGGGAAGAGAAAACATAGTTCAATGGAACTGCAGAGGCCTTCTGAATAATCTTGACGACGTGCATGAGATTCTCCATGCCAACCAGCCAAGTTTAATGTGTGTCCAGGAAACACATCTGAATTCCAAACACACAAATTTCTTGAATAGTTACATGGTATACAGGAAAGACAGGGATGGCTGCACACACTCTTCTGGCGGTGTGGCCATAATCGCCCGAAAATCCTTAGCATGCCACCCTGTCACCTTGAATACCGTCCTTGAGGCTGTAGCAATACGCTTAATAATATTTAATAGGTTGATAACGGTATGCTCCATCTACATTCCTCCTGATGTTACTTTTGAGCTCTGACTTCGAGGCGCTGGTTGACCAGCTGCCCGAACCGTACATTCTAACAGGCGACCTTAATGCTCACAATTCTCTTTGGGGCTCTTCTCGTACGGATGCCCGGGGTCGCCTGATAGAGAGGTTTCTTACATCCTCTGGAGCATGCCTTTTCAACAATAAACAGCCTACATATCATAACATAGGACACAACACATACTCATGTCTTGACTTGGCTATTGGTTCGGCAATTCTCTTTCCATGTCTTGAGTGGGGTGTGGCCACGGACCCATATGGTAGTGACCATTTCCCTACTTCATTAACGTACATAGGTACAGGCCCGAGCAGTCCATCTTCCCATAAAAGGTTTAATGAAGCAAGAGCTACCTGGAATACATTTACAGAGACATCCCAACTACACCACACATCCATAGGACACCTACACGTTGAAGAAGCTACCCAACTGCTCACGGCGCACATCCTCGACGCCGCCGAAAAGTCCATTCCCCACGCCTCTGGTGCCCCGCGCAACCAGCGGAGGCCGTGGTGGAATGAGGACTGTAGGCGGGCGCGGGAGGCCCAGAACAAGGCGTGGGGTGTCCTTCGTCGGTACCCCACGTCGGGTAACCTCATTTTGTTCAAACGGGCCAAGGCGTTAGGAAAACGTGTGCGCCGTGAGTCAAAACGAGAGAGTTGGAGTTCCTTCATAAAATCCATCAACTCCTACACAGACACACGGAAAGTATGGACGAGAATACGCAAACTCAAAGGACAACAAACTCACAGCCTGCCTCTGGTCAGCACTACAGGGGACACACTCGAAGACCAGGCTGACACACTCGCACAACACTTCCAACACGTGTCCAGTTCAGCACACTACACGAACACTTTCCTGAGGTATAAAGACTCTAGTGAAAAGAAGTCACTACACGACAACAACAAATCACAGACTTCTTACAACTCCCTGTTTTCACTACATGAGCTGAGGGCTGCCCTGAGCACGTGTAAACCCTCAGCTCCAGGCCAAGACAACATTACATATACAATGATACAACACCTGCACGCAGACACGCTTCTAACACTCTTACACCTATATAACAAGATATGGCTTTCGGGGCACATTCCAAACTCTTGGAAGGAGGCTATAGTTGCAGCTTTCCTGAAGGAGGGAAAGGACCCGTCATCCCCCTCAAGTTACCGTCCTATTGCCCTGACGAGCTGCCTGTGCAAGCTCTTCGAGAAGATGATAAATCGCAGGCTCGTGTACTTCCTTGAGTACAACGGTCTTCTCGAGAGCTGCCAGGCAGGCTTCAGGGTGGGGCGATCGACGAACGATCAACTGTTAGCTCTTGACTCGTACATTAAGGATGCCTTCGCGCACAAGCAGTATTGTTTAACTGTGTTTTTCGACCTTGAGAAGGCATACGACACCGCTTGGCGTTATGGGATCCTTAGGGACCTCAAGTCATTTGGTGTTTCGGGAAACATGTTGAACGCTCTTGTCAGTTACTTGTCGGACAGGACGTTCCGAGTAAGAGTTGGTGGTGCGCTCTCAAAGGTTCACGTGCAAGAAAATGGCGTGCCACAGGGTGGCGTGTTGAGCTGCACTCTCTTCATAGTAAAAATGAACTCTCTTGGTAAGGCACTGCCACCTACAATCTCTTATTCCATGTATGTAGATGACGTCCAGATATCCTATAAATCATGCAATATGTCAATCTGCGAACGTCAATTCCAGCTTGGTGTAAAGAAACTTGCCGGCTGGGCAGACAAGAATGGTTTTAAATTGAATCCGGTAAAAAGCTCCTGCGTTGTGTTCTCCAGGAAGCGCGGTGTCCATCCGGACCCAGACATTCATCTTAATGGCGTGTCGCTTCCTGTGAACAAGGAGCACAAGTTCTTAGGTGTTGTGTTTGATCACAAACTCACATTCATTCCCCACATCAAGGAACTTAAAAATAAATGTCTCAAAACAATGAATATACTTAAGGTTCTCTCCCACCAATCCTACGGTTCCGACAAAGAACTCCTGCTTCGCTTGTATACTGCATTGGTTGGGTCTCGTTTAGACTATGGCAGTGTGGTATATGGGTCGGCTACTAAAACAGCGTTGCGAATGCTTGACCCAGTGCTACACTTGGGGCTTCGTCTCGCCTCGGGTGCTTTTCGCACTAGCCCTGTCGAGAGTCTGTATGTCGAGTGTGATAAGTGGAGCCTTGAGAACCAACGAACGTACATGGACTTGCTATATGCTTTTAAAATTTCATCACTGAATAATCATCCTTTTTATCCTGTCTTTAACGATACATCAACATCTCTGCTCTTTGCAAATCGCCCATCCGTTCCTCTGCCCTTTTCACTTAGAGTGAGAGAGCGAGCCTCGGATCTAAGTGCTTCGTTTTTAGATGTGTACAGGTCATCCTTTTCTAACAGTTTACCGCCTTGGCAAGTTCGCCCGGTGTCGTGCGACCTTTCTTTTATGAGACTTGACAAAAATCGTGTACCACGAGCTGCAATACTGCAGCACTTTCTGTCTTTGCAGTTTAAATACACATGTCCGGAATTTTATAGTGACGCTTCTAAAACCTCCACTATGGTGTCGTGCGCTGCTCATGGTCCTAATTTCAATGCAGCCAGAACCATGAGCGTGCACACATCAATTTTTTCAGCAGAAGCGTATGGGATTTTACTGATTGTACGACACATTCTTGAAACTCAAATTCCCAATTCCATCATCTATACAGATTCTTTGAGTGTTGTTCGCGCACTGTCAGCGCACAAGCCCCCCAAAAACCACATAGTTAATCTTGTATTCAGCACTATCATGTCCGTGTATGCACAAAAGCATGAGCTGGTCCTCTGCTGGGTCCCAGGACATGCAGGGATCACTGGGAACGAGTTGGCAGACGAGAGGGCCGGTGCTGCTGCACTCAGGAACACTGTGGACATTACAACGGTACCCTACACAGACCTCAAGCCACACATAAGACAACACCTGCGCAGAACATGGCAAACACACTGGGACGAACAGACAGACAACAAACTACATGTAATAAAGCCACACTTGGGACGGTACACAACTGACTCACACAACAGACACACTGAAGTCGCCTTGGGTAGGCTGCGGATAGGGCACACCCATGCGACGCACTCGTATCTGCTGACGGGATCATCTAGACCCCAGTGCGGCAGGTGCGGAGAGGCCCTATCCGTAGTGCACATACTAATCACATGCAAGGCACTTCACGCAACACGACACAAACACTTCAGAGAACTCTACAGACAACATATTCCCCTACATCTGTCGTTTTTTCTAGGTGACGATGCCATTGTTACCGTGAAACGTGTGTTTGAGTTTTTGTCAGAAGTCAAGTTTTTAAACCTCATTTCCTATCACGCATCATGAAATCTGGCCCTATACACCAGCCATCCTCACTGTCTTTTATTGATGTTACTTTTGTTCTTGCTTACTGATTTCAGTGTCTAGGTTCTCACCTCTCATATTTAACCACTGTTTTGGCGCTCTTTGCCCTAGTTGGCCTTGCGCCATTAACATCCAACCATCATCATCACGAAAGACGCATAATTCTGAAGCACCTACGAAGTAGTTTGTATTTCAAACAGGTTTTGTGGTCATGAAACACACAGCAACTTCAATTACTGTATGAACTGATACAAGTGCACATACAAAGTGTGAAGGGGCTTGTCACCAGTCCCACTAACCACTGCTTGATGCTACCGGATACTCTCAACAGAGTGCTGTTACTCGACGTGGTTTGAAGTTTATTTAACGCTACAAACCACCGACGCCCTCGACAGCGGCTTCTAACCCTACACAAGGAGTAGGAAACCCGCAGAACCAGAGGAGGCAAACCGAGCACAACTCGAGCAGCTCCTCGAGTTTCTCAATCATCAGCTTCCGTGCTGCGAAGCGATGAAGCAACAGCTAGATATGAAAACGCGGGACGTCGTTGTTACCCTAGAGCAGCCACCTAAACAGAAACGAGACCGTAACGCGCACACGCTGTCATCTCTCCAAACTTCGGTGAACCGCCCTCCACTATGCTAGTCCGGCCAGACCGCGAACCATCGTTAAGAGGCCTGCCACTGCGAAGAAGGAACTCTACACGGAAGAAGCAGCTGCTCGCCAGAGAAGGCCTGTGCTGTAGATGTGCAAGCAGGGTCACTTGTGGAAGAATGTAGACGGCACTGGCAGTGCAACAAGCGTGCATGCCAGGAGGCAAACACCATGTGACGTAGATGTCCTTAATATCAATACTGTGACCTCTACCCCCCTCGGTCTGCTTTCCGACAAAAAACATAAGGTACGGATCGAAACATTTACCGCAAAAGTCGTTGGGTCGGCATCCACGGAATTCTACCGACTTCTGGTCGACGGCGGAAGCCAAACGCTACCCTCGTTTTTCCAGAGCACTTCAGGGGCAGTACTTGTCGTCAATGTTCGTTCGTCTTGTAGTCGTAGCTCCTTCACTATCAGGAGCTGCGACGACAAGCGACTGCCAGAATGAGATGGCTCAGCAAGATAACGGACTGAAGTAGAGCCCCTGACATGGCTTCGAAAAACAAGCGGTTTAAACAGAAATAACCGTTCGAAACACCTCAACAACGGGCACTTCTCATACAGGGTGTGGCGACGATAATTTGAACACATTAAAAATTTTTTCTGAGTGAACCGCCGCTGTGTTCGCCCTCAAACGTCACATGAACAGAGCGGTGGTTCGCCCAAGAAAACTTCTTTAATTGTTCCAATTATCGTCGCAACACCCTCTATATCTCCCCGTTGTTTAGCGCTAAGAAAACTGCAGGTTCATTGAAGAGACATCTGTGTATTTAACCGGCATCCCACACGTCCATTTAGTTAGGAATGCCCTTTCGGTTGGTTTTTCGAGATGGCCAGTGAAAAAGGTGACGCCAAGAACGAAGCGTTCCGAACGGCGCAGTAAGTCTCCGGCGCACCATTCGCAAAAGCAAGCATAAGAAAGAACAGAACTCCCGTTCGCGCTGTTCCAGGCAGCGGGCGCGCGAGCCCTGCAAAGGAGAAATTTGGATGGCTTTGGACAAACCTGTGTTCGATTCATTAGGAGAGGAGTGAGAGGAGCTAACTGCGCCCATGGAAGAATATTAATACAACACCCAAATGTCCCGATGCGGCATATAACATGTAGACAAACCCCAGTAATGATGTCTATCGCAACGACATGGTAACTTTAGTCACCAGCATATGTACCACAATTAATCGTCTTTTACTGTCTATGACGTGGTGTTCGCGCTAAGCAGGCAATATTTTTAGACTCCACAGACGTCCGCTTTGCCGAGGGCTGCACGGGTGATGTCTGTAGGAAACGCCGTGTACAGCCTGAAATTGCGCATGCATGCGCGGCCCCACTAATACGAACACTTCGTCTCAGTTCACATTTTTTGACCGCCGCTGATACAGAGGTTGTGCGTAAACAAGCGCTGTTGGCCGTCGCTGACCCTAAAGTGAACGAAAGCCAGCCGTTGCTTTGCGCGTGGTGTGGGTGCTTTTTCGCTCGGGCCGTGCCATCATTCTCTGAACCCGCTAAGAATGCCTGGCGCGTACTGTGCATAAGATTTCTGGGCCCGGTTGCGTGTACTTTCGTTGACGGCGACGGGGTGTACCAGCTGTACTTCAAGTTAAAACGCATTTTTTTTTTTCAATGTACGCGCTGAACAGTAGGTGAGAGCATGGCTAGGCGCGACTGTAGTTGTTGGCATTCTGGAAGGGCAGCCCAGAATGTCACTGCGCTTCACGTACTCCCAGACTCTTGGCGACTAAAACTACAGATGCTCCCGTTGCTTAGAAATATGAGCCCCTCACCTAAAGAGGGTCACCGAAAGGCACGGGCTCAAACGCTAAACACCACCCTCGGAGGGGATCATGCAGTTATCTACACAGACGCCTCCAAACATCGAGGGCAGGAATACGCCATCATCGTGGCTACCTCCAGAACTAACCTCCTTGCGTGTACCTTACTTAGGACCCAAGAAATGACGGCAGCAGAAGAGGCAGCCATCACCCTGGCTCTCACTCAACAAGGGGTTCGGAGGGTAGTCACCGATTCTCAGCAAGCCTACTGGAATTACCAGTCTGGTTGGGTGTCTTGACCTGCACTGCGCGTGCTAAAAAACCACTCCCCAAACGGTTCCATTCAGCTCATCTGGACACCCCCTCACGCTTCAATGGGGGGCAACAAATACGCCCACCCAACAAGCCCGCGCTTTTACCTCCCGGGCTATGGAGCTGCACGAGGACAGTCACCCGCTTGTCACGTTCAGGGAGATAACCCAGCATTATCACCTTCTGAGAAAGACCGTACCTTCGCCTTAACTGACATTTCCAGAGAACAACAATCTACCCTTCGGCTCATACAATCCGGGCTCCTTCCCACAGCCTACGCGTCTTCACTTAACGCATCCGAATCGCTGCGACACTGAATGTAAATTTTGCTCAGAAGTAGGAACACTCCACCCAGTAATCGGGGAGTGCGACTTTAGCCCTGAGATCCCCCCTATCTGTCCGTCAACTACCGAACAACAGCAATGGGATATGCTGCTGTCCAGGCCCTCTCTACCTAACCAGCTTCAGCGGGTGGACAGAACACAGGCCGCGCGGACTGCATATGGGCCCCACAGAAGAAGTAATCACTCCCCAGGACTGCACTCTGGGCCGTTCAGATATCTGAACAGAAGTATTTCTTCCTCCTCCTCCTTCTTCTCTGCCGCAAATCTCGTCGCCTCCGTCCGCGGCGCAGAGACGGAGAAGTCGGATCGTGTAACACCGGGTTGTAACTTTAATTTTATAAAAAAAAAAGTTTTAACTCTTGTGCTACACGAATACAACTCAACCAACCACCATTCATGCATCATGCATTGATTTAACCTTACTTAGAATATCTCTTTGACGTAATAAATGGTGTGGTTAAGTGCATTTTACTTCTATCTGGTTTTACTATTTTAGAGCGATGTGAGTGAATTTAAGTGACGCCGCATGTGTAATCGTTGTGGGTGCCGTTTACAGCTTTGCTTTCCAATCACATTCACGGGGTGGATTGGCGCGATTTTTTTGGTTTCTTTTATTTAG